>NC_068975.1:10157727-10462045 GCF_016808095.1 Vigna angularis | reverse complement strand
TTGGCCTGCTGCCCCTTGGAAGTGCTGGACCGTGAAGGCCTCTTCCTTGCTGCCACATGCTGGATGGAAGCTGCATGGGGGCTGCTTCTTTGGACACGTGGCTACTCCAATTGCTGGATGTCACAAATCCTCATGGTCCACGGTGTGCTGCTGCCTGAACGTCTATCTCCGTGTGCACCCCCCTCTCCAAAGCCAAGCTCATTTAACCTCCAAACGTCCCAAATTGTAATTCCAAAATTTTCCCTGTAATTAATAATGCAAATAATTAACTCAAATAATTCAAATTAATTAAAATAAGAATTTTTGGTCAAATTAAGCACAATTAGCAAAAACGGAAAAATACCGGACATTTAAGCACAATTCCCTGATTAATTTTAGCACACTAAACTAAGTGAAGTGAATAAAATATTGACTCATCACAGAGCGTCTATCTTCTGTTCGAGTCTCCTGAGTTTTTCAACAACAAATCTTTCAAAATTGGTTTCAGGGACAAAGTTGGTGCGATCTTCATTTAGTGCAGGTGTGCTTCCAGAACTTTGAACCATTTTCTCTTCATCCTTTAAGCACCATCCCTTTGTGGTATTCACAAGGCCAATGGGATTCAAGGTGTTTCGACTTATAACATTTGAGTAGTTACAAGAGAATTTATTTTCACCACTAACATCCACACCTTGAAGCGTCAGGATTTTACTGATAAACACATCATATGGTAGATGTCGTGCATGTTTGGTTCCTGCATCAATCATATGATCTGTTATGACTTTCACCCAATTGGTAGGAACATTATTCTTGATGGCATACAACAGAAAAACATCTTCAGTTGTCATTCTATCTTGTACTTGTATAGGTCTAGCAGGTAAAATCACCCAAGCAAGAATGTGTGCTATTATCTTTTCTTCTTTATTCAGTCCCTCATGCACATATAATCTTTCAATTGTGTATCTCCTAGGAAACCTTAACCAGTTACTGTACACGTCTTTTTTCTTCAGCCATCTCTTTATTTCTGAGTATCGTAAGTGAGAGAATAACCCTTTGGCTTTTAACCCAGCAAGTTGAAACCAGACATCATTGTCAATGTGAACATTTACTCCTTTTACTTGAGAATGAAGGACACCATCTATGTTTCTCATATTATTGTAGAAGACCCTTACTAAGTTAAGGTACCAATCACCCTTCATCTGGACAAGTGTAGAGAGACCTTGAGTTTCAATCCATTCCTGGAAGTGAAATCCCTCCTTTTCAAATAAGTCGAGGTTCAGATATTTGTGAGGAACAATATGTTTAAACTTCGTCCACCTCAAAAACTCTAGACGAGTCTCCTCATCACTGATCCACCTGGAGAGATCAGCATTTCTTGCAACCACAACAGTCTTTGCTCTGTCTGTTGAAGGATGTGATGAAGAAGCCATTTGAATTTGGATACCAGATAATTTTCCTCAGTATTAGGGTTTACGAATATAGAAACAACTCAGTGTACATAAGATTTTCAAATTCAGTGTATATAAGGGTGCGTGATAACAATTGAAAAACTATTATTTTTAGACTTAATTTTGACCTTAAAGACAACCTTTATGACTTAGAAACTAGCTTGTAATCATGTTTTTTCTTATGTTTGGAAATAAGAGAGTTGGATGGGTTTTATGCTTGGTTTCTCTTATTTTTGCAGGTTTTAAGATGAATTATATGGAAGAAGTGAAGTAGCCATAAGTTGGAGTCAGAAAAAGAAGAAAAAGTGCAATAAAGAAGAGCTACAAGTATCGCTCAGCGGAAATTACCGCTGAGCGGCACTCTGAAGTCCCGTAGTCATCGTTGTGGGGAAAAACTGCAGTTGAGCGTCAAATAGAAGAATCGCACTTACCGCTGAGCGTCATTTTAATGGGCCTTGGGCCACTTTTTTGTAATCTTTAAGAGTCTATATTAGGTTTTAGTCAACCTAGGGTTAATATCTTTTGACAAAACGAAGCAAAATCACACTTTCTTCACCCCTTGAAGGGTGATTTTGGATACTCAAGCTCCACTCTTCAAATTCTAGGGTTCTATCTTTCATTCTTTCATTATTTTTCATCTAGTTTCACCATGATTATGGTGAACTAAACCTTCATTGATGTTGGGGAATCAATGTAATCCTTTGAAACTCTCATGTATTGAATTGGTTCTTTAATTCATATGCTTTCTTTGATTAATTGTTAGGGTTTTTCTTCTATACTCTATGCATGCTTTGTTTAACTCATTCAATTGCATGATCATTGATTTTATTTGTATGGACACATATAGATAAATCTAGACATGAAGAAATTCTCCCAATAGTAATATTGTCTAGACATAGGAATAGGATGATTGGTTTCCTTTAAGCTTCTATGCGAATGTAATGCATGAATAATTGCTAGGGAGACAAGACATTCTAAACTAGTGATTAGGAGTAGGCTTTCTTCACCAAGACATTGGGTTTAAGGTAAATTAGAAAGTGGCATTAAAATTAATGAAGAAGATGAATTCTTGAATACATGAGAGTGGATAGGATGAATGACAACCCCCAACAACATTATCATCATCATATATTTCAATCACGTTTTGCTTCTTTTGATTCAATTGATCAATACATGCATTCATATTTACTTTTCGGTATTTGCATTTAAACCTACAAGAATTTGTTTTACAAGTCTTATTTAATCAACAAATCACATAACTGTTTAGGCCGTGAGTCCTTTGGGAAACGATACTTGGTCTTACCATTTATTATTACTTGATACGATTCGGTTACACTTGCCGAGGGTTAACAAGTTTTTGGTGCCGTTGTCGGGGACTCGTGGTTTAACTATTCTATTTGTATGATTATTGATTAACTTTAACTTGATTTTTATCTTTTTATCTTTTTGTTTACTTTTATTTTTTTTATCTTTTATTTTGATATATCTTGTTATCTTTTTAGTTTATCTTTCTATCTTTTTGTGCTAACAATTTTTTCTAGGGACTTGTTTCCTTTTGTATGTAGGGTACAATTCGAACTAGAAGCAAGAAAACTTCGGAACCTCTTCTTTAAGGATTGGACGAAAGTAGAAGGAGGAGGAGAATTCGAACTTCTAGAGAACTATTTCCTTCTCTGGAAACACTTCTACAACCTTCACCACAAAGGTCCAACCAAAGCACTAAGGATATGGCCGGAGAGAACAATGGTAGACGTACTCTGGCGGATTACACCATTGTTGTTGGCCCTCATCACTTTAATAGCATTGCTAGGCCGAGGATCAATGCTGCAAACATGGAGGTGAAATCGGCGTTGATACAATTGGTCAAGAGCAACCAATTTAATGGGCTATCACATGAAAGTCCATATGAGCATCTCACCACATTCAATGAAATTTGCAACACTGTAAAGATCAATGGTGTGCCGGATGAAGTAATAAAGCTTAGTTTGTTTCCTTTCTCATTGGGAGGCAATGCTAAGTTACGATTGAATTCTTTTCCAGAGGAAAAATTTACTGAATGGGAAGCTGTGGGTTCAAAGATCTTAAACAAGTACTTCCCACAATCTAAAATCAACAAAGGGAAGCAAGAGATCTCTTCTTTTAGACAAGGCATGGAGGAGATGCTAGGTCAAGCCTGGGATAGATACAAAAGCTTGATGAGAAAGATGCCCACTCATGGCTTTGATGAAGCAACTGTAGTCATTTTTTTCCTTGGAGGTCTTGGTTCACAAACCAAGTTGATGTTAGATGCTTCAGCTTGAGGTAATATCAAATGCAAAACCCCAGAGGAAGCCACTTAATTGATTGATAACATGGCTACTAATGACAATCAATTGCAATCAAATGATGCCACTGAATTGAATTAATTGATTGATAAAATTTTAATACTTATGAATTTCAAGTAGACCCTTTGTAAACATATCCTACATAACTTCGGTAATCAAATTCATGTTAACTTTTTTCTTGTGTTTTCCTTCTTTTCTTTTATTAAACAAAGACATTTCTTTGTTAACCATGAAGGCATGGGGAAAACATAGAAAAAGTTAACACTTATGAATTTCAGGTAAACCTTTTCAAAACCTATCCTACATTACTTCCGCAACCAAATTTATGTTAACTTTTTCCTTTGTTTTTTTTTACTTCCTGGTTTTGGTTATAATGTCTTCCATCATCTTTGGTCTTCATTTTAGATTAAGTTTTTTGTAAGAGGAGATTTCCTTTTGAAATCCTCTAAGTTATAGGACGTCGATGATCCCAAAAAGTAGACGTCAATCACCAGGCCTTTGCGTCCAATTCACCCAATATTCGACGTCAACTATATAAATTTAACTTGTCTTGGAGTTGTTTCCACCATAGGAAATCAAATAGCTCTGAAATCTAATGGTAGCAGACAACTCGAAGACAATTTAAAAAACGATTCATATATTGATGAAGTTGAACATCTTCTTTATATAATTATTTTAGATCATAAAATTGTTTCAGCATTAAGGATATTTTGAGCCATTATTCTTTTTCCTAAGCGTTTCCCTTTCAGTAAGATAACTTAATCATTTTTGTACTATAAAAGCATTTTGTTGACTTGAATTTCAAAAGCCACCTTCATATGAACTGAGACCTGAATGCGACACTTTGAAATTCAAGTGAGCAGATTGCAATTTGAGGAACAAAAATGATTCAAAATCTAAGGAAAAGAAAACACAAAGGTACAAAAACCAGGAATCCTAATATGTTCAATAGAGAAACAGGATGGTAGGGATTACACGAAATTTAAGCTATATTTATAGATGACATGACGACGTTCAAACATCATTCAGTGGAAAGTAATACATCTTTTGATTCAACTAAGAACTAATTGACGTCCAACTCCCAACAAAAGACGTGAAAAACATCGTTGGAAACATTGTCCCACTACTCCACAAAGTTGGAGGTGCTATTGAATGATTAAAAATTAAAAAGAAAAAATATTAAAAATTAGATGATCCGCTGAAGAAAATTAAATCATTACAAAAACAGTACATCGTGTAATTATGCTAAAAACTGCCACATCGTATGAACGTCGGACCCCCGAACAATTTGACATTCAAACATCATTCACTAAAAAAGTAAAAAATCTCTTTGGATTCGATATTATCTCCTTACTGACTAATAGAAGACATTCTATGATAAATAATGATATAGGACGTCATTGATCATAAATATTTGACCCAATCTCTAGACCTTTTCATAGTTTACAGTCAATACTCGACGTCAATAGTATAAATTTAATTTATATTTCAGTTGTTTCCACCATAAGAACTAATTGACGTCCAGCCCCTAACAAAAGATGTTAAAAATATCGTTGAAAAATGCACACCAACGTGCCATTGAATGATTAAAAATTAAAAAGAAAAAGATACTAAAACTTAGATGATCCGCGTAGCAAAATGAAATCATTTTAAAAGCATTACACATGATCAATAACCTACACATCGAAGCCCCGCACAATTCGACGTTTAAACATCACTGAAAAAGTAAAAAATCTCTTTGGATTCTTAAGACTCCCTGCTGAGTAAACATAGACATTACTATGATGAATAATTATATAGCACATCCTCGAGCACAAATAATTGACATCAATATCCTGAACGTCGAAGCCCCGCACAATTCGACGTTCAAACATCATTCATTCAACGTCAAATTTATAAATTTAATTTGTCTTGGAGTTGTTTCCACCATAAGAAATCAAATAGCTCTGAAATCTAATGGTAGAAGACAACTCCAAGACAATTTAAAAAACGATTCATACATAGTTGAATGTTGAAGTTGAACATCTTCTTTATATAATTATTTTAGATCATAAAATTGTTTCAGCATTAAACATATTGTGAACCATATTTCTTTTTCCCAAGCACTTTCTTTTCAGTAAGATAACTTAATCATTTTTTTATTGTAAAAAGCATTTTCTTCACTTGAATATCAAAGGCCACCTTCATATGAATTGAGACATGAATGAGGCACTTTGACATTCAATCGAGCAAATTGCAATTTAAAGAACAGACATGTTTAGATATCTAAGGAAAAGAAAATGCAAAAGAGATAAAAAACATGAATCCTAATATGTCAAATACAGAAACAGGATGCAGGGATTATGTGAAATGCAAGCTATATTTATAGATGAACTGATGACGTACATCGTGTAATTATGCTTAGTAACTGCCACACTCAACCTTCTTGTATGAACGTCGAAGCCGCGCCGAATTCGACGTTCAAACATCATTCAATAAATTTTGTTTGATTCATTTAAAAAAAAATGATGTCCCGCTCCCCAGAAATTGTCTATTTTTGAATCACTCGCGAAGGTGAGATTTGGAGGGCATGAAGTTAAAAAGTTTGATGAGCCCCTCTATATTCATATAATTCCACTCTCAATTTTGCTAAGTTAATATAATCGATTCTAAGTAATAAAGAATCGATTCAAAGGGTTATAAATTAAGAAATGCAAATAATGTTATTCATAGTATTTTCCTAATAATGACAACCCCCAACAACATTATCATCATCATATATTTCAATCACGTTTTGCTTCTTTTGATTCAATTGATCAATACATGCATTCATATTTACTTTTCGGTATTTGCATTTAAACCTACAAGAATTTGTTTTACAAGTCTTATTTAATCAACAAATCACATAACTGTTTAGGCCGTGAGTCCTTTGGGAAACGATACTTGGTCTTACCATTTATTATTACATGATACGATTCGGTTACACTTGCCGAGGGTTAACAAGTTTTTGGTGCCGTTGTCGGGGACTCGTGGTTTAACTATTCTATTTGTATGATTATTGATTAACTTTAACTTGATTTTTATCTTTTTATCTTTTTGTTTACTTTTATTTTTTTTATCTTTTATTTTGATATATCTTGTTATCTTTTTAGTTTATCTTTCTATCTTTTTGTGCTAACAATTTTTTCTAGGGACTTGTTTCCTTTTGTATGCAGGGTACAATTCGAACTAGAAGCAAGAAAACTTCGGAACCTCTTCTTTAAGGATTGGACGAAAGTAGAAGGAGGAGGAGAATTCGAACTTCTAGAGAACTATTTCCTTCTCTGGAAACACTTCTACAACCTTCACCACAAAGGTCCAACCAAAGCACTAAGGATATGGCCGGAGAGAACAATGGTAGACGTACTCTGGCGGATTACACCATTGTTGTTGGCCCTCATCACTTTAATAGCATTGCTAGGCCGAGGATCAATGCTGCAAACATGGAGGTGAAATCGGCGTTGATACAATTGGTCAAGAGCAACCAATTTAATGGGCTATCACATGAAAGTCCATATGAGCATCTCACCACATTCAATGAAATTTGCAACACTGTAAAGATCAATGGTGTGCCGGATGAAGCAATAAAGCTTAGTTTGTTTCCTTTCTCATTGGGAGGCAATGCTAAGTTACGATTGAATTCTTTTCCAGAGGAAAAATTTACTGAATGGGAAGCTGTGGGTTCAAAGATCTTAAACAAGTACTTCCCACAATCTAAAATCAACAAAGGGAAGCAAGAGATCTCTTCTTTTAGACAAGGCATGGAGGAGATGCTAGGTCAAGCCTGGGATAGATACAAAAGCTTGATGAGAAAGATGCCCACTCATGGCTTTGATGAAGCAACTGTAGTCATTCTTTTCCTTGGAGGTCTTGGTTCACAAACCAAGTTGATGCTAGATGCTTCAGCTTGAGGTAATATCAAATGCAAAACCCCAGAGGAAGCCACTTAATTGATTGATAACATGGCTACTAATGACAATCAATTGCAATCAAATGATGCCACTGAATTGAATTAATTGATTGATAAAATTTTAATACTTATGAATTTCAAGTAGACCCTTTGTAAACATATCCTACATAACTTCGGTAATCAAATTCATGTTAACTTTTTTCTTGTGTTTTCCTTCTTTTCTTTTATTAAACAAAGACATTTCTTTGTTAACCATGAAGGCATGGGGAAAACATAGAAAAAGTTAACACTTATGAATTTCAGGTAAACCTTTTCAAAACCTATCCTACATTACTTCCGCAACCAAATTTATGTTAACTTTTTCCTTTGTTTTTTTTTACTTCCTGGTTTTGGTTATAATGTCTTCCATCATCTTTGGTCTTCATTTTAGATTAAGTTTTTTGTAAGAGGAGATTTCCTTTTGAAATCCTCTAAGTTATAGGACGTCGATGATCCCAAAAAGTAGACGTCAATCACCAGGCCTTTGCGTCCAATTCACCCAATATTCGACGTCAACTATATAAATTTAACTTGTCTTGGAGTTGTTTCCACCATAGGAAATCAAATAGCTCTGAAATCTAATGGTAGCAGACAACTCGAAGACAATTTAAAAAACGATTCATATATTGATGAAGTTGAACATCTTCTTTATATAATTATTTTAGATCATAAAATTGTTTCAGCATTAAGGATATTTTGAGCCATTATTCTTTTTCCTAAGCGTTTCCCTTTCAGTAAGATAACTTAATCATTTTTGTACTATAAAAGCATTTTGTTGACTTGAATTTCAAAAGCCACCTTCATATGAACTGAGACCTGAATGCGACACTTTGAAATTCAAGTGAGCAGATTGCAATTTGAGGAACAAAAATGATTCAAAATCTAAGGAAAAGAAAACACAAAGGTACAAAAACCAGGAATCCTAATATGTTCAACAGAGAAACAGGATGGTAGGGATTACACGAAATTTAAGCTATATTTATAGATGACATGACGACGTTCAAACATCATTCAGTGGAAAGTAATACATCTTTTGATTCAACTAAGAACTAATTGACGTCCAACTCCCAACAAAAGACGTGAAAAACATCGTTGGAAACATTGTCCCACTACTCCACAAAGTTGGAGGTGCTATTGAATGATTAAAAATTAAAAAGAAAAAATATTAAAAATTAGATGATCCGCTGAAGAAAATTAAATCATTACAAAAACAGTACATCGTGTAATTATGCTAAAAACTGCCACATCGTATGAACGTCGGACCCCCGAACAATTTGACATTCAAACATCATTCACTAAAAAAGTAAAAAATCTCTTTGGATTCGATATTATCTCCTTACTGACTAATAGAAGACATTCTATGATAAATAATGATATAGGACGTCATTGATCATAAATATTTGACCCAATCTCTAGACCTTTTCATAGTTTACAGTCAATACTCGACGTCAATAGTATAAATTTAATTTATATTTCAGTTGTTTCCACCATAAGAACTAATTGACGTCCAGCCCCTAACAAAAGATGTTAAAAATATCGTTGAAAAATGCACACCAACGTGCCATTGAATGATTAAAAATTAAAAAGAAAAAGATACTAAAACTTAGATGATCCGCGTAGCAAAATGAAATCATTTTAAAAGCATTACACATGATCAATAACCTACACATCGAAGCCCCGCACAATTCGACGTTTAAACATCACTGAAAAAGTAAAAAATCTCTTTGGATTCTTAAGACTCCCTGCTGAGTAAACATAGACATTACTATGATGAATAATTATATAGCACATCCTCGAGCACAAATAATTGACATC
The DNA here is from genome assembly GCF_016808095.1 of Vigna angularis. Taxonomy (NCBI): domain Eukaryota; kingdom Viridiplantae; phylum Streptophyta; class Magnoliopsida; order Fabales; family Fabaceae; genus Vigna; species Vigna angularis. The sequence goes on along the minus strand of NC_068975.1, from coordinate 10,452,512 downwards.
AATATCCTGAACGTCGAAGCCCCGCACAATTCGACGTTCAAACATCATTCATTCAACGTCAAATTTATAAATTTAATTTGTCTTGGAGTTGTTTCCACCATAAGAAATCAAATAGCTCTGAAATCTAATGGTAGAAGACAACTCCAAGACAATTTAAAAAACGATTCATACATAGTTGAATGTTGAAGTTGAACATCTTCTTTATATAATTATTTTAGATCATAAAATTGTTTCAGCATTAAACATATTGTGAACCATATTTCTTTTTCCCAAGCACTTTCTTTTCAGTAAGATAACTTAATCATTTTTTTATTGTAAAAAGCATTTTCTTCACTTGAATATCAAAGGCCACCTTCATATGAATTGAGACATGAATGAGGCACTTTGACATTCAATCGAGCAAATTGCAATTTAAAGAACAGACATGTTTAGATATCTAAGGAAAAGAAAATGCAAAAGATATAAAAAACATGAATCCTAATATGTCAAATACAGAAACAGGATGCAGGGATTATGTGAAATGCAAGCTATATTTATAGATGAACTGATGACGTACATCGTGTAATTATGCTTAGTAACTGCCACACTCAACCTTCTTGTATGAACGTCGAAGCCGCGCCGAATTCGACGTTCAAACATCATTCAATAAATTTTGTTTGATTCATTTAAAAAAAAATGATGTCCCGCTCCCCAGAAATTGTCTATTTTTGAATCACTCGCGAAGGTGAGATTTGGAGGGCATGAAGTTAAAAAGTTTGATGAGCCCCTCTATATTCATATAATTCCACTCTCAATTTTGCTAAGTTAATATAATCGATTCTAAGTAATAAAGAATCGATTCAAAGGGTTATAAATTAAGAAATGCAAATAATGTTATTCATAGTATTTTCCTAATAATGTTATTCATACTATTTTTTTATATCATAATCATTTATACTAATAACTAATTATAATTATTAAATTATTCAAAATAATTTATCTCAATGTGGCAAATAAAAGTTGTTCTGAGAGTTCGTTTGATCTTTGATCGTCGTTGACTTTTTAAATTCGAGTTTTTTGTAAATGCTTATGTGGTAGTCGTGATCACTTCGATTCAAATCTACAAACCAATAAAATAGTGACATAGTATATTTTCAAAAAAGTTGTTAACATATAGTTGGTTCCTAAAATTTTTTTTATTTTTCCTAGAATTGTGACAAATCTCTTTCATGACCTTGCTCGTCCGTCTCGACTTTTTTAAATTTTACTTTTGGTTCATAAGACAAAGATGGAAACACCATAGTATAGGTATAAATGTTTAAGGCACCTAATTAAGCAACCCTAAATGACATATTTGCCACAAAGATGTTAATCTTTGATAAGAATCAGAGAACCAAGAACCAAAAGAATCCTCTATCAACATTGCAAATGCAAATTGATGACTTCCAAAATGTCTACATATGTATTTTGTGTCCCTATATATAGGTATAAATGTTTAAGGACCCTTCAAAACCCTGAAAGAAAGATTTGCCACAAAGATGTTAATCTTTGATCAGAAAAATACAATTTATTTTTGTTAACATATTGTTGTGAAAATTTTTCTTGTTCCTAGAATTTTGATAAATCTCTTTGATGACCTTGCCTGTCCGTCTCGACTTTTTTAAATTTTACTTACGGTTCATAAGACAAAGATGGAAACGCCACAACATAGGTATAAATGTTTAAGGAACTTAAGAAACCCTAAATTAAATATTTGCCACAAAGATGTTAATCTATGATAAGAATCAGAGAACCAAGAACCAAAAGAATCCTCTCTCAACATTGCCAAGTCCCTAAGAAACCCTAAATGTTTAAGGCCCCTTTGGTCTTATTCTCCGAACATTCATTTTGGGTCAACCAGTCTCCACCATCAAACTTAATCTGCCTTAATTTTCGACCCAACTCATTCTGCTTAATTTTTGGTCTAGATCTGTCTCACTATTCCCCATACACGCAGTCTCTTCTCGATATTTAACCTGGTATGATGCATCTTTGTTGTTAACTTGTCTAAATATTTTTGGATAATTATACTTTGACAACATTTTTTTAAGAACAGTTTTTGCTAACTAACCTATCTTCATTTTTTTCCAAAATATTCTATCTTAACACCTTTAGTGTATCAGTCAACTTAATTTTTTCTCAAACTTATGGTATTATAATTTAAAAATGAATCAAAGTCTTTTAGTATGATCATACTTATATTTAACCTTAAACATTCATTTCAAATTACTTTAAATAATTGAATAATATTTATTATGATTTTAATTATTGTAATCTATAACTAAATTCAAATCTCATAAATTATTATTATTATTATTTTCCATATGAAATTAAATTAATATTTTAAAGAAATAAAATTTTATTCTCTTTAAATTTCACCGACGAAAGCACAGAAAAAGAAGAAAACTTCGAATATCAGTAACATTGCATTTCTAATGGGAGGTTATCTTAAAATATAAATATTATATTGAAATATAATGGTAATGGGAGGTTATGAGCGGTTTTATAAAGGAAAAAGGAAAAATAGGATGGCAAGAGGATGAAAAAGGAAATGTCGAATACACTAAACTTCGACGTTGATGCGGGCTGTCGCGGCCCGTCACATTTGATGTGCATTAAAGAATGCAGTATAGTGCTAGGAAGTGACTCCTAGGTCGTCTCTCAAGGACCAAATTGCGGTTCAGTCTCAGATCACACACGAAGGGGGGGGGGGGGGGGGGGGGGGGGGGGGGGGGGGCGGGGGTTTGTGATTTTGTTTGATGCGGATAAAATTAAATTAAACTGGAAATTAAACACGACCGAATTAAAAACGGCGAAGTAAATTTCAAAATAGTAAAAACGAAATTGGTACAATAAAAACGAAATTACAGCAACACGAAACAGTAAAATCAAATCCGGAACAGAAAATGAAAATACCAGAAATGAAAATACAGTAAACAGTAAATACAGAGAACAATAAATTTCAGATACGAAAACATAATCAACATTACAATGAATGATTTAAAGTGAAATAATCAACAACACAGTGAAAACAACTGTGGAAATTAAATTGCAGTCAAACAACACAGGAATTAAATTGCGGCAGAATTTAAATCACATCAGTAATCAGAACAGTAAAATAATCTGGAATTTTAGCAACAGATAATGAACCCAAACTTTGCATTGAATTTAAATTGTGCAATTATTTAATACATCAAATAATCTTTCATCTTTATGAACCTTTCATTAAATGCAGCAACCTGTTGCCATAAAGTTGGTTGTTGCTGTTGCTTGTTGAATTGCCCATTTTGTCCAGCCTGCCCTCTTTGTCCTTGACCAATACTTGGGTGTGGTTTCCACCCTTGATTGAAATTCTCCTGACTGTATGGAAATTGATTGGCCATGAAGTTAACATCCTCTAAAGCTTCTGCTGGAAAGGTGCATTGACCATTGATATGATCACATCCACATAATTCACACAACTGTGATTGAACCTGTGCAACAGTCTTTAACTCTTTTGGCAGTTGTTCAAGTATCTTTGTGAGATTCTCCAATTGTTGAGTTATTAACTTGTTCTGAGCTATCAAGGCATATTTGGATTGCAACTGTAGAACTCCTTTTTGTTGAATAGGAGCTCCTCTTTCACTGTTCCACTTATTGTCATTAGTAGTCATGTTTTCAATTATTTCTGCTTCCTCTGGAGTCTTCCATTTGATATTGCCTCCAGCTGAGGTGTCAAGCATCATCATGGTTTGTGAACCAAGACCTCCAAGGAAGATTAGGACTACTTCTCCTTCGTTGAATCCATGCGTGGGAGTCTTTCTTAATAGGCTTTTGTACCTGTCCCATGCGTGACCTAGTGTTTCCTCCATGCCTTGTCTAAATGAAGAGATCTCTTGCTTCCCTTTGTTGATTTTAAAGCTTTGTTGCTGCCATTGTTGTTGTGGTTAATTCTCAAATTGTCCGGTAGCTTGCCAAAATTGGCTTTGATCCATGCTTGAGTCAGGTTCCCACCAGTGGTTGAGATTACTTTGGTAGAATTGAGTGCCCATATAGTTAAAGTCTTGACCAAATTGCATTCTGCAGACATTAGGCACAAAACCCTAAAAACAATTGTTAGCACAAAAAGATATAAAAGAAGATATAAGATCAGAGATAAGAAAATAAAATAAAAACAAAAAAACAGAAAAATAAAAACCGAAAAAAAAACAGAAAAATAAAATAAAATAAAATAATAACAAAAAAAAAAAATAAATAAAATAAAAACTGAAAAATATAAACAAAAAATAAAAAATTCGAAATTTAAATTAAAAATTCAAAAACAAGTCAAAGATAATCAATAATCACACAAATTAACCAGTTAAACCACGAGTCCCCGGCAACGGCGCCAAAAAATTGATGGACAAGTTTATGATCACCAAAATATGATGTCACAAACTTGTTTTACAATCGGCAAGTATGACCGAATCGTTTCAAGTAATAAAACTCGGTAAGACCAAGTATCGTTTTCCCAAAGGACTCACGGCCTAGTTTAGTTATGTGATTTGTTGATTAGCTAAGACTTAAGAACGAAATAAGTTGAATTTAATATGCAAAACAGAAAATAAACATGTATGCATGAATGTGATCAATGGCTAAAGCAAAATACAAATACTTTCAATGGAATATATGGATGAGTATGTTGTTGGGGTTATCAATTTCATCTTATTCACTCTCATATATTTTAGGAATTCAACATTCAATTCATTATTGTTAATGCCACTCTCTAAATTACCTTTCAAAGAAGGCTTCTCCCTAATTACGAGTTCATACGATTCCTAGCATCCCTAATAATTAGTTTATTTAGCAGAGGAGCTTAAGGCAACCAATATACCTATTGGGAGAAATTCCCCAGATCTAGACTTCCCCGTACGTGTCCGTATCGACAAAACCAATAATCATGCATTGAATGAGTTAAACAAAGCAAGCATTAAGCAAAGAGGAAAAACCCTAACTAATGATGATAGAAAGCATAAATCTTAGATTAAGATGCAAGCACAAATTCCATATATGAGAGCTTCAAAAGATTACATTGATTCCCCAACAAACATACAAGGTTTAGTTCACCATATTCATGGTGAACCTAGATGAACAATAATGAAAGAATGAAAGATAAAACCCTAAAAAGGTGAAGAGGTAGCCTGAGCATCCAAGATCCTCCTTCAAAGGGGTGGAAGAGAGAGTATTTGCTTCGTCCCAGCCAAAGATACAAACCCTAGGAAACCCTAAAGCTTATATACTATTCGTAAATTACAGAAAAATTAGGCCCAAGCCCATAAGTGTGCCACTCAGCGGTAAAGTACCGCTCAGCGGTAAGTGCGTGAGCTCGGTTCTTCCCCTCAGCGGCCATTTTGCCCCTCAGCGGACCTCCCGTGACTTTCTGAGTACCGCTCAGCGGTAAACTGCCGTTGAGCGGTAGTTGCGGCTTCTCCTTTTGCACTTTTTGATGTCTTTTCTGATTCCCTTTCTCTTCTTCTTCACTTCTTTCACCAAATTCACCTTAAAACCTGCACAAAAACACTGAAATCAAGCATAAACCTGTCCAGCTCTCTTATTTCTGAAAATATGAATAAAAGCATGATTTCAAGCTAGTTTCTAAGGATAAAGGTTGCTTTTAGTATTAATTTTAAGCATGAAAATAACAGTTTTTCAACTGTTATCACAACCCCAAACTTAGAACTTTGCTTGTCCTCAAGCAAACAAGATGTAACTCAATCTTCAACCAATTCATATGATGGTTCACTCATTCAAAAATCTTATTTTCAAGATAAGTAAAAACTTCAGTCAAACTTATGACCAAGATTTCAATCAAGATGTGCACATGCTTTAGTGTTCACAAAGTCATTTAAATTCCGACAAATGCTATTTTTCATGAATGATCAATCAATTATGCATGGATGTTCATGTGCTCATGAAATACTTCCTCACTAGGTAAAGTGTTTCACTCACACACAAGTGTATAAGAGGTAATCACTCATTCACTCCACTATCACAATGTCACATGAATCAACTTTGCCTTTCATTTAACCACAATCAAAAACATTCACAAGCATGCATCATCACAAGGACTTTTTCAATGGCTTATAATGTGGCTGGGCTAACAAGAAAATTGGTTTTTCTGGATCACAAAATCCTTGAGTTAAGAGAATCATAACAACACAATTATTCTTATTTTTCCCAACTTTCATTTACATTGAGCTTTGCTTCTTCTTTTCTTTTCTTTCTCTTTTTCTTTTCTTTTCACATTCTTCTTTCTTAGCTCTTAGCTCAATGCTTTTCCCTTTTTCTTTTTCATGCTTTCCCAACAACCCCAAACTTGAACATTTAACAATACCACACAAGATCTTCTACTTAACTCAAGGTAAAGATTTTCAAAGGTTTTCAATTTATGTTCAAGGCTAAGGGTTCAAAGGATAGAACACAAAGTGTTCTCTTTTAGTGGCTAATTTCATGAAATTGGCTAATACAAGGGTTACCAACAAACGGCCTTGATCATATAATGCAAACAAGTAATTGATTCAATCATAGAAAACCTGGGCAAAGTTATTCATGCTTCCAAAGTAATAACACTCAAAATAATAACTCTGGAGCTCAAAACCTCACATATAAGCTCATTCACATTTGACATACACATCCTGCTTAATATCACAATCAATATCATAATAACTTGCATTTATTCACAAAGCTTGTGAACCACCTGTATAAGCATGTAATATGCACATCTCAACATCAATCTATATCAAAGCATCATTCAAGCATTACTTATCAAACAATCACAATCATCAGCAAACCATTATAACAGACAAAGTTTCCAATTGAGTACATCAAACCCTAAACAAAAACAAATAAGTGAACAAATCCTGCTCTAGTGCTTTGAAAAATTCAGCCCCATCAATGATGCTCTCTCCCAACCCCAAATTTAGATGGAAACCTAGTGAGCAAGTGAGTGAAAGGAAGATTTTCTCAAGAGGGGTGAGGAAAAAGTTGTAGAAAACCTTGGAAAAGTATGTAGGAGTGTGTGCAGAGAAGAATCTAAAAAGAGAGACCAAGGCGCAGCTTAGGGTATAAAAATACCCCTAATGGGCTCAGGTTCCGCTGAGGGGTAACCCAAGCCCCTTCTGCGACACTACCGCTCAGCGGCACTTACGGGAAGTGTTCTTCTCTTTAACTTGACCTAGATGCGTCCTAAACATACCCCTCATTGGCTCCCTGCAATAAAATTCTCAGATCACTCATGCACAACCCTATTATGCAACTAAAGCAGGATCAAAAAAAATACAGAAAAATCAATCAACTGGGTTGCCTCCCAGGTAGCGCTTGTTTAACCTCACAAGCCTGACCCAAAATCCTCCAACACCCTTCAGTACGTGCAAATTTTCCTTACCAACACCCATTAGTAGGTGTATACAAACATAGTATCCTTCAGTAGATACTCTTCCGCCTAACATCCATCAGTAGATGTAAATCCTGTAACAAACTTATAACAAAAACAAAAATACCCAAAAGTTCAAAATTACATCACCAAAACAAAAATTAAAAGTTCTTAAATCACTGGGTTGCCTCCCAGCAAGCGCTCTTTTAACGTCATTAGCTTGACCCAGTAAAGTTCAAGTTCCTTCTTCTTTTTCTTCTTTCTACTGAATTTCTTCAGAAATTTGATCAAACCAGGAACCTGTTGCAATGTCTCAATCATAGGAACTTTAATCTCCAATTTCTTAAAGATTTCCATAAAGCGCTCAAATTCCTTCTTCCTATGATACTTCTTTGGATGGGGACGAGGTTTTTCATATGATTCTTTCTTTTTTTCTCTCGTCCTCTTTCTCTTTTCTCTCACTTTCTTTTTTTCTTTTCTTTTTCTACTCACCTTCTCAATCTTCACATAAATTTTCTCTTCTTCTTTCGCTTCTTTCGCTTCTCTCTCTTTTCTCTCTTCTTTTTCCAACTCAACTTTTTCAACATTTACACTCACTAACTCTTGACACTCTTCCCTGGGGTTAACCTCAATATTAGCCCCAAAATCCGTGTCAGGCCTTTCTTCCAACTGCTTGGTAATCTGCCCCATTTGAATCTTCAAGTTCTTAATAGTAGCTTCAGTGCTCTTTTGAGAAGATTCAGTTTTCTGTATAAATTGCTGAAGAGTTTCTTCCATCTTTATGAACCTTTCATTAAATGTAGCAAACTGTTGCCATAAAGTTAGTTGTTGCTGTTGCTTGTTGAATTGCCCATTTTGTCCAGCCTGCCCTCTTTGTCCTTGACCAATACTTGGGTGTGGTTTCCACCCTTGATTGAAATTCTCCTGACTGTATGGAAATTGATTGGCCATGAAGTTAACATCCTCTAAAGCTTCTGCTGGAAAGGCGCATTGACCATTGATATGATCACCTCCACATAATTCACACAACTGTGATTGAACCTGTGCAACAGTCTTTAACTCTTTTGGCAGTTGTTCAAGTATCTTTGTGAGATTCTCCAATTGTTGAGTTATTAACTTGTTCTGAGCTATCAAGGAATATTTGGATTGCAACTGTAGAACTCCTTTTTGTTGAATAGGAGCTCCTCTTTCACTGTTCCACTTATTGTCATTAGTAGTCATGTTTTCAATTATTTCTGTGGCTTCCTCTGGAGTCTTCCATTTGATATTGCCTCCAGCTGAGGCGTCAAGCATCATCATGGTTTGTGAACCAAGAACTCCAAGGAAGATTAGGACTACTTCTCCTTCGTTGAATCCATGCGTGGGAGTCTTTCTTAATAGGCTTTTGTACCTGTCCCATGCGTGACCTAGTGTTTCCTCCATGCCTTGTCTAAATGAAGAGATCTCTTGCTTCCCTTTGTTGATTTTAAAGCTTTGTTGCTGCCATTGTTGTTGTGGTTGATTCTCAAATTGTCCGGTAGCTTGCCAAAATTGGCTTTGATCCATGCTTGACTCAGGTTCCCACCAGTGGTTGAGATTACTTTGGTAGAATTGAGTGCCCATATAGTTAAAGTCTTGACCAAATTGCATTCTGCAGACATTAGGCAAAAAACCCTAAAAACAATTGTTAGCACAAAAAGATATAAAAGAAGATATAAGATCAGAGATAAGAAAATAAAATAAAAACAAAAAAACAGAAAAATAAAAACCGAAAAAAAAACAGAAAAATAAAATAAAATAAAATAATAACAAAAAATAAAATAAAATAAAATAAAAACTGAAAAATATAAAAAAAAATAAAAAATTCGAAATTTAAATTAAAAATTCAAAAACAAGTCAAAGCTAATCAATAATCACACAAATTAACCAGTTAAACCACGAGTCCCCAGCAACGGCGCCAAAAAATTGATGGACAAGTTTATGATCACCAAAATATGATGTCACAAACTTGTTTTACAATCGGCAAGTATGACCGAATCGTTTCAAGTAATAAAACTCGGTAAGACCAAGTATCGTTTTCCCAAAGGACTCACGGCCTAGTTTAGTTATGTGATTTGTTGATTAGCTAAGACTTAAGAACGAAATAAGTTGAATTTAATATGCAAAACAGAAAATAAACATGTATGCATGAATGTGATCAATGGCTAAAGCAAAATACAAATACTTTCAATGGAATATATGGATGAGTATGTTGTTGGGGTTATCAATTTCATCTTATTCACTCTCATATATTTTAGGAATTCAACATTCAATTCATTATTGTTAATGCCACTCTCTAAATTACCTTTCAAAGAAGGCTTCTCCCTAATTACGAGTTCATACGATTCTTAGCATCCCTAATAATTAGTTTATTTAGCAGAGGAGCTTAAGGCAACCAATATACCTATTGGGAGAAATTCCCCAGATCTAGACTTCCCCGTACGTGTCCGTATCGACAAAACCAATAATCATGCATTGAATGAGTTAAACAAAGCAAGCATTAAGCAAAGAGGAAAAACCCTAACTAATGATGATAGAAAGCATAAATCTTAGATTAAGATGCAAGCACAAATTCCATATATGAGAGCTTCAAAAGATTACATTGATTCCCCAACAAACATACAAGGTTTAGTTCACCATATTCATGGTGAACCTAGATGAACAATAATGAAAGAATGAAAGATAAAACCCTAAAAAGGTGAAGAGGTAGCTTGAGCATCCAAGATCCTCCTTCAAAGGGGTGGAAGAGAGAGTATTTGCTTCGTCCCAGCCAAAGATACAAACCCTAGGAAACCCTAAAGCTTATATACTATTCGTAAATTACAGAAAAGATTTCCTCCTAGTTAGTGGCCATGTGTCACTCAAGGAATGGAGATTTTTTCCATAGGTAGTGGCCACTTGTCACTCTCTTATTTGAGAGGATTTTTGCCACTTGTCTCCCTCTTATTTAAGAGGATTTATCCTTGATCTCCAAGCCAACCAAGGTGGCTCTTTTAGGTTAAAGTTTCTGCCCATTTTGAGACACCTAAGCCTATAAACAAAGGTGTTCTCCATCATGTAATTACCTTTGATTTAGAGTAAAGTTATGCTGCCATTTTTGTGCCATACTACTCTTTTCAGGTCACCCTAGGCTAAAGCAACCCAAGTGGCCTCCTCTAGCCACCTTCCTCCAAGAGTTGGTGATAACGGTTGAATATATCGTTATTTGTGATGCAATTTTGATACTAAATTAACCCTTTGGACTTTGAAGCTTGCTAAAACTCTTATTTTTAGTTTATTTTTTTGAATAAGAGAGTTGAGGTTAAACTTCATAATTTTATCACTAAATTCCCTTGATTTTGAAGGTTATTGGAATGAATTAGAAGAGGAGTTGAAGTATCAAGGAGTTAGAACCGAGGAAGGACAGAAAAAGCACCAGAAGAGAAGGTTACAAAAGGTCGCAGGACGCCTGGTTGCCTTTTTCTCGGGCCGTGGGCATAGGAGCTCACGCAACCACGCCTAGTTGCCCATTTCTAGGGCCATCAGCGCCAGATAGCTCGAACCAGCACCTGTTTGCCCTCTGAGGGGCGCTAAGCGCAGGACTCCACGTACCGTAGGACGCTTGGGTGCCCTTCCAAGGGCCCTAAGCGCCACTCCTGCCGCAAGCTCGCCTGGTTGCCCTAAGTATGGGCGTTGAGCACCAGCATGTTGGGCTTATGGGCCAATTTTGGATCTATTTAAGGACTTGCACGCCTTAGGGTGACATCTTTGGACGGTTGAAGCACACAAACACACTTTTCAAGCCTTTGGAGGGAGATTGGGCATGCGTGAGCTTTCCTTCTCACTTTCTAGGGTTCCCATTCATTCATTCTTCCATTATACACCAAGGTTCTCCCTGACAATGGACAACTAAACTCATTTGTTGTTGAGGATGATGTAATCTCTAAACTTTCATGTATTTGAACATGTTTAAAATATTTTATGATGTTTTCATTGAATGTTAGTGATTTTCTCCTATTCGTAATCCTTGTTATGTTTTGGCCACTCATGACTTGATGTTTTGATTTGTTTGAGTATTGGAAAATATCTTATGAATCATCATCTGGAGGATTTCACCCGAAGGGAATATTGCCTAGGGATAGGGATAGGATGTTTGGTTGTCTTAAGCTTCTTTTCTTAATGCGGAATTGGTTATTAGGGATTCAAGGGATTGAGGTCTAATAATTAAGACTAGGCTATTTACGCCGAGGGAACGTGTTCTAAGTAATTTCGTAAGTGACATTAACATTCCAATGAAGAAGATGAGTTCTAATATGCATCAAAGTGATGTAGGTGAAATCTAATCCCAACAACATCATCATCTCATATCATCAATACCATTCATTCATTCTTGCTTTTAGTCAAAAAGATCAACATTTTATATTCAAGTTTATGGTTACTTTTCTTGCATTTTACTTTTAATCATTGAAATTGCTCTTGAGTCTTAATTAATTAAGGTATTACACAATTTTTTAGGAACACGAGTCTCTTGGGAAACGATACTTGGTCTTACCATTTTATATTACTTGATACGATTTGGTACATTTTCCAATGAGTTAACAAGTTTTTGGCGCCGTTGAATAATCAATACTTTTATACTATTCACTTAACTTTTTGTACTACATTTGATTAGGGAATTGTGCTTAATTGTCCAATATTTCCTCAGTTTCGATATTTGGGTTTAATTTAGCCAATAATTCTTATTTTAATTAATTTCAATCATCTCATGCTAATTATTTCCATTATTAATTGTAGGGAATTAACTGGAATATTATTTTAAAACATCAAGAGAGTTTCCACGGCATTCTTCACTTGCCACATCAGCATTTTCATTTAAATTACAATGTAATTTCGTTTTTAGGTAGTTTTTGGACAAATTTGACATTTTGGGCTGTTTTTGGGTCATTTTTGTAAAGGCCCATTACTGGGCTGACCTAGGGTTGTGTGCTAAAGAGGGGGCAGACCCCAAACACGCCTCTCACTCTCTCATTTCACGTTTTCTAGCTTTGGAAAGCAAAGGGAGAACTCCCCCATTTTGGGGTTTTAGGTTTTTATTTACAATTCAATGCAATTTCAATTCTACACTTATGTTTTCTCTCTTTAGCTTTCAATTTCATTTCTCTGTATTGCTTCAATTCATATTTTGTTTTCCCCTTTTCATTTTCGCATTTGCCATTTAAATTCGTTGACTTAGAACCTTGCTTGAACTCATGTTTTTGCTTTAGTTTTGTGAATAAGAGAGTTGAAGGTGAATATAATGGTTTTGTGCTAGATTCCCTTGATTTTGTAGGATAATTGAATGATACGAAAGAAGAGTTAAAATACCGAATGGTTGGAATGCAGAAAAGTCAACCAAAATGCAAAAAAGTCAATCAGAATGCACAAAAGTCAACAAGAGTGCAAAAAAGTCAACCAGAGTGCAGAAAAGTTGCGCTGAGCGGAAAAGGGGCGCTGAGCGCCATTTTTAGTGCCAATTTTCTTTTGTTTTGCGCCTGAGCGCCACCGCTGAGCGTCATTTGAGTGTCGCACCTACCGCTAAGCACCGACGACGTGTGTTTTGGGCTAGTTTTCTGCTATTTTTATTCTGTTTTGGGCCTGCACCCGTTTTCTGTTATTTTTCTGCCCTATTTAAAGACCTGGATGTCTTAGGGTTTGTATCTTTTGATGGCTTGAGAGCATAGAAACACACTTTTCACCCCTTGGGGGTACATTTGGAGACTGTGATGGCTCTCCTATTCTCTTTCTAGGGTTTTTTCTATCTCTTTCATTCTTTCATTCCATTGTTCATCTAGTTTCTCCATGATAATGGGGAACTAAACCTTATTTGTTGTTGGGATAGATGTAACCTCTTAAACTCTCATGTATTGAATTGATTCTTGATTATATATGTTTTACTTCATTAATTGTTAGGGTTTTCCCTCTTTACTCTATGCATGCTTTTTTTAACTCATTCAATTGCATGATCATTGATTTTGTCGATATGGACACATACGGGGAAAGCTAGAACTGAGGAAATTCTCCCGGAAGCAATATTACCTAGACATAGGAATAAGAGGATCGATTGCCTTTAAGCTTCTGTGCAAATATAATGCATGATTAATTGCTAGGGAGATAAGACATTGTGAACTAGTGATTATGATTAGGCTTTCTTCACCGAGACATCAGGTTTAAGGTAAATTAGAAGGTGGCATTAACATTAATGAAGAAAGATGAATTCATATATGCATGAGAGTAAATTAAGTGAAATCTAAACCCAACAACAATATAATCAACTTCATCCATTCATTCTTGTGTTTAGCCTCAAATGATCAAATTGCAGTCATGTTTATTTTATCGCATTTGCATTCAAAAACCCCAAAATTTGTTCTTTAGAGTCTTAGTTAGTTGAGTAATCCCATAACTGTTTAGTTTCGTGAGTCTCTTGGGAAACGATACTTGGTCTTACCATTCATTATTACATGATACGATTCTGTACATTTGCCGAGGTCTTAACAAGTTTTTGACTCCGTTTTCGGGGATTAAAAATTTGTTTATCATGTTTTTGGCATCGTTGTCGGGGAGTCGTGGTATAACTATTCTATTTTTGTGATTCTTAACCGATTAGACTTTTTATCTTTTTAATTTTTTTTTATCTTTTTATCTTTTTATTTTTTTTATCTTTTTATCTTTTTCTCTTTTCTTTTTTTCTCTTTTTATCTTTTTATCTTTTTCTCTTTTTATCTTTTTATCTTTTTATCTTTATATCTTTTTAGTTTTTTTAATCTTTCTATTTTTTTTTCTTTTTATTTGTTTATCTTTTTATTCTTATTTTTATCTTTTCATCTTTTTATCTTTTTATCTTTTTAACTTTTTATTTTTTTTATCTTTCTATCTTTCTATCTTTCTATCTTTTTATCTTTTTATCTTTTTATCTTTCTATGTCTTCATTTTTTTACTTTCTAATTTTTTATCTTTCTATCTTTTTATCTTTTTATCTTTCTATCTCTTCATCTTTTTATCTTTTTAATTTTTTATCTATTTGTGCTAATTGGATGCTCTAGTGCAGTGTTCTTTAGTGTTTGTAGGATAAAAATCGAAAATTTGTACTAGGAGTACAAGATCATCAAGAGAAGAAGGAAAAAAAAGGTCACAGGGTGCGCCTGGGCGCCTAGGGCGCTAAGTGTCGTCCTTCAAGTGTCATGTTCACCAAGTTCTGTGCATGAAGAAGTGGTTAAAAATATCAAAGAGAATGGAGTTATTGAAATTGAGGCTACTTATTCAAGGAGGGTAAAGATGGTGAACAAGAAGATGTTGCAGATAAGTTGGTGTGATGAAAGCAAAAGGAACATCAACATCATAGATGCAGATTGTGCTTAATGGTGTCAGGCTCGTGACGTTAAACAAGCGTTTATTGGGAGGCAACCCAATTTCTAACTTTTTCTTTTGGATTTGAATTTGCTTTGCAGGAATTACAGCATCTACTGATGGATGTTGGACAACATCTATTGAGGGATGCTAGGAGGACTGAAATGACAACATCTATTGATGAATGCTGCTATGATGAGGATGATGAATGATAGCGTCTACTGATGGATGTTATGTGATTAAGCGTTTATTGATGGATGCTACTAAAGGCGTCTACTGATGGATGCCGATGAAGATGAGAAAGATTAGCATCTACTGATGGATGCTGATGAGAAGGATTCACATCTACTAATGGATGGAGGAAGATTCAGATGAGAGCATCTACTGATGGATGCTACTGAGAGCATCTACTGATGGATGTTATGCTACTAGACATCTACTGATGGATGTTACTAATAGCATCTACTGATGGATGCTATGCTACTAGACATCTACTGATGGATGTTACTGGATTAGGATTTTTATGTTTTTGCTTTATTTTATTTGAATTATGTTTAATGAGTTGTGTGCAATGGTTTGGTATGATGTGATAAATTGTTGTTTGTGATGAGTAATATTCTTGTGTTTGCTCTATTGTTCTATGATGCATGTTGAGTTAATGATTGTTGAGGCTTTTTAAGCATAGATGGTGGTTACTCATAGTATTGTTAAAAACAGATGCATGATTTCAGTTGTGATTAATATGTTGGGCAGGATGTTTATCAAATTGTTGAACTTGAGTTAACCTGTGAGAGATTAGGCTCTAGAGTTTTGGATTGATTGAGTGTTATTGCTTTGGAAGCATGATTGATTTTGCCTAATTTTCTATGATTGAACCACTTGCTTACTTGTTACAAATGATCAAGGCCATGTTTTTCTTGTCCCTTCGAGCCAATGTTTATAGGTAAACCCAATAAAGATAAATGTTTTCTCTAACCTTTGCACCTTGAGCCTAAATTTGAAAAGTGGAAAAACCCTTTTTAAAATCCTTACCTTGAGTTAAGTAGAGTATGATTTATGGTAATGGAGAATGGTTCATGTTTGGGGTGGTCAGAAACCGTAAAGAACTTTGTGAAATTTATCAAAGAGCATTGAGCAAAAGCAAAAAGAAAAAGAAAAAGAAAAGAGAAGAAAAGAAAGAAAAGAAAAGGTTGAGCTCAATGAAAGGAAAGTTTGGAATAAGTTGAAGATTTGGTTTCTCACATAAAAGGAGAAAGAGAGATTATTGTTAATGTGAATAAATGAATTACGCACTCTCTTAATTCAAGGAATTTTGTTGTCTAGAAAAACCAATTTTCTTCTTAGCCCAACCTCAATACAAGCCTTGAAAATTCCTTGTGATGATAACTTGCTTGTGAATGTGTTTGATATGTGGTTAAATGAAAGGCAAAGTTGATTCATGTGACATTGTGATGGTAGAGTGTAAGAGTTTCATCTCACTATACACCTTTGAGTTGACTGAAACACTTTTGAGTGCTTGAGTGAAACACTTTTTGAGTGCTTGAGTAAAACAATATCTTTTGTGAGGAATAGTTCCATGCACTCTATGATAACATTCTTGCTTGGTTGTTGATTATTCATGAGGTTTGCATCTGTTATGTATGTCTTGATTATGTGAGCACCATAGTTGAAGCTTGATTGGCTAAAGCATCATTATATCTTGACTACTCTTTCTATGATGAGCATTCACGAGTGATTTACTTGTCTTAAGAGAAAAATGTTTTTTAGTGTGCTAGACCATGTAGTATCATTATTTTATTTAAGTCAAATTTTGTTTTGCTTGAGGACAAGCAAAGTTTCAAGTTTGGGGTTGTGATAACGGTTGAAAAACAGTTATTTTTATACTTAATTTTGATATTAAAAACACCTTTTTTGACTTAGTAGGTTGCTTGAACTCATGTTTTTGCTTTAGTTTTGTGAATAAGAGAGTTGAAGGAGAATTTAATGGTTTTGTGATAGATACCCTTGATTTTGTAGGCTAATTGAATGATTTGAAAGAAGAGTTAAAGTACCGAATGGTTGGAATGCAGAAAAGTCAACCAGAATGCATAAAAGTCAACTAGAATCCAGAAAAGTCAACAATAATGCATAAAAGTCAATCAGAGTGCAGAAAAGTTACGTTGAGCGGAAAAGGGCTGTTGAGTGCCATTTTTAGTACTAGTTTTCTTCTGTTTCGCGCCTGAGCGCCACTGCTGAGCATCATTTGAGTGCCGCACCTACCGCTGAGCGCCATTTTGGTGCTGAGCATTGACAACGCGTGTTTGGAGCTAGTTTTCTTGCTATTTTTATGATCTGTTTTGGGCCTGGACCCTTTTTCTGTTATTTTTATGCCCTATTTAAAGACCTGGACGTCTTAGGGTTTGTATCTTTTGATGGCTTGAGCACAGAAACACACTTTTCACCCCTTGGGGGTAGATTTAGAGATTGTGACGGCTCTCCTCTTCTCTTTTTAGGGTTTTTTATTATCTCTTTCATTCTTTCATTCCATTGTTCATCTAGTTTCTTCATGATAATGGGGAACTAAACATTTTTTTATTGTTGGGATAGATGTAACCTCTTAAACTCTCATGTATTGAATTGATTCTTGATTATATATGTTTTAGTTCATTAATTGTTAGAGTTTTTCCTCTTTGATCTATGCATGCTTTGTTTAACTCATTTAATTGCTTGTGGTGCTTCCTATTGAATCACCGTGCCACTACCCTGCTCCCCATTTCCGTGCACTTTTTCTTTCTAAAGTGAATGAATTCCTCTCCACCTGGCGGCTACATTTCCACGCAAATAAATCAATGCCTCTCCTATCTTTTAAATGAAAATGTTCTTCCTTTTGCAACAATAAATTAGCGCCCCCTTCCAAGTGCAGATGAAGCAACGCTTCTTGTTCTAAAATCACTGCATCAGCATTCCAAGACATAAACCACATGTGCACCGCTCCAGAAAAAAGTGTCCATGAGCTTCTTTCTTTCTCTCGACGTCAGCCTCCTTCTCGTGTGCACCCACTTCTTCACCGTACAGCCTCCTCCAAAATCAATCACAACTCTCTGCCTCAGCCGTAGCCCTCCATTCGTGCTCCAAGTCCTTCTTTCTTTTTAAGCCAAAAATAATAAAAACTCCTCCCATGGCGGCTGGAGCACACACCTTATATGAAGGTTGAATGACCCATCACCGACCAGCTGCTGCCTCTGCTGGACTTTCTTCTTCATGTTGTTGGACCTGCTTGCTGTGTGAAGAATGGATGTTGGACCAACATGAGAGCTGGATGCTCCGAATGTGGGTCGTGTGCTGCAAATTGCTGGATGTAGCTTCACTTCTTGCTGAAAACACAACTCTGCTGCCATCTTCTAATTGCCAAATTCCAGAACCTACTCCGTGTGCCCCATGCCGTGCTGGACCTTTGTTGAAGCTGGAGCGTGACGTGCAGCTGTGGGCTTCAAAGCTGCTGGATGTCACCACCTCAAGTCCATTTTCATTTCCTGGACGCGTGTTGCTGCTGTGGTGCAGGCCGTGAGCTTCACTTCCACGTGTTTTTTCTTTGCTGGACCAGCTGCTGCCTAAAGCCCAACATCAGCCCTCTCCTTCACGTGTGCACCTCCCTTTTTGTGGAACACCTTGCTGCCATAGGTCGTGGTGCCACCTCTCTCCAGCTCTTTCTTGAATCCCGTCCCACAATATCCTATGCTTGCTAAGTGAGAAAGAATCCTCAATGCCTTCTCGCGGCTGGACCTGAAGGCTTCTGGATGTGAGCTCTCTTCTTTGCTGGACATGCACCCCTTCATTCCATCCAGCACACCCTCTCCAAGCCCAAATGAATCCTGCTGTCCGCGTGTGCTTTCTTTTTAGAAAGTCCATCTCCATGTCCACCCTCAAAAAAGAAATTCACACCTCCTCTTTCATTTTAGCTTAAAATATAATTGATGTGACATTTCTCTTTAAGTCCCAAAATATTATCCAACAATTTCCCTACAATTAATAATGCAAATAATTAGTCTCAGATAATTCAAATTAATTAAAATAAGAATTTTTGGTCAAATTAAGCATAATTAGAGAAAATGGGGAAATACTGGACATTTAAGCACAATTCCCTAATTAAATCTGGTACAATAAACTACGTGAAGTCAAGAAAATATTGACTCATCAGGTTCCATCCAAGTTTGGGGTTAGGTTGCGCTGAGGGGTTTTGATTGCCCTCAACGGTGATTAGGAATGATTGTAGGGTGTCGTTTGTGGTTTACTAATGCTTAATGATGTTTCTTGTGGTTTTATGAATGGTGTTTGATGTAGGAATGACCTCCTCATCGGAATAGAGATTCAAGACTACAATATTCAAAAGGAAGGAGAAGGAACCAGATCAACCCTATTCCAGCAAGTTCCTTTCCCACAAGCATGAGCAACTCTTCCTTATTGTCCAAGATAGCATGGTAAGAGGAGCAGGCACATGACAGTAGAGCTGGAGCAGCTGAAGCTTCAGCTATGGAGGAAGATGAAGATGATGATAATGATGACGCATTTGAGGATGCTAAAGATAATAAAGAGGAGGAAGATACATATGACAACACAGGCTCATGAGGAGCTGAGATAGCATTTACTGATGGATGCTATCAGCACTAGAGCAGGATCTTTTCTATCCAGTGTTTTAAATTTGTGAACTTATTTACTTCTGTTTTTAGAATATGAATGATGTACTCAATTTGAAACTTTCTCTGTTATGATGGTTTACTTGTGACTATTGTGTGATAAGTAATGCTTGATGATGCTTTGATATTGATTGATGTTGAGATTGTGCATAGTATATGCTTATACAGGTGGTTCACAAGCTTTGTGAACAAATGCAAGATGTTGTGATTGTGATTGTGATTATGATTCTAAGCAGGATGTTATATGTGGAATGTGAATGAGCTTATATGTGAGGTTTTGAGCTCTAGAGTTGTTGTGATTGAATGCTATTACTTTGAAAGCATGAATGACTTTGCCCAAGTTTGCTATGATTAAATCATTTTCTTGTTTGCATCATATGATCAAGGTTATTTATTGGAAACCCTTTTTGTTAGCCAAATGCATGAATTTAACCCAATTAAAGAGAATGCAATGTGTTCTATCCTTTGAACCCTTAGCTATGAACATAATTTGAAAACCCTTTTGAAAAACTTTACCTTGAGTTAAGATGAAAATATTTTGTGGTATTGATAAATGTTCAAGTTTGGGGTTGTTGGAAAATAGAAAGGGAAAATAAAAAGCATTGAGCCAAAAGTTAAGCATGTGAAAAGCAAAAGAAAAAGAAAAGGAAAGCTCAATGCAAAAGAAAGTTGGGAATAATCAAGAATGGTTGTGTTTAGATGATTCACTTAACTCAAGGGTTTTGTGATCCAGAAAAACCAATTGTTATTGTTAGCCTAACGACATAATAAGCCATTGAAAAGTCCTTGTGATGATGTTTGCTTGTAAGTGATTTTTTTTATGGTTAAATGAAAGGCAAAGTTGATTCACGTGACATTGTAATAATAGAGTGAATGAGTGAATATCTCCTATACACTTGTGTGTTTGAGTGAAACACTTTATCTAGTGAGGATAGATTCCATGAACACATAAGAAGATCTTTTCTTAGTTAATTGATCATTCATGAAAATAGCATTTGTTGGGTAGTATGTGTTTGAGTGAACACTAAAAGCATGTGCACATCTTGATTGAAGTCTTGATGATGAGCTAAATTGAGTATTTACTTGTCTTGAAAGAATGATTTTTGAATGTGGTGAACCACTGTATGGATTAGTGGAAAATTGAGTTACATGTTATTTGCTTGAGGACAAGCAAAGTTCTAAGTTTGGGGTTGTGATAACAGTTGAAAAACTGTTATTTTTATACTTAAAATTGACTTCAATTACAACCTTTATGACTTAGAAATTAGCTTGAACTCATGATTTTGTTGAATTGTTGGAAATAAGAGAGTTGGACAGGTTTTATGCTTGATTTCCTTGTTTTTGCAGTTTTTGAGATGAAATTGATGAAAGAAGTGAAAAGGGATAGAGATGGAATCAAAAAAGGACATAAAAAGTGCAAAAGAAGAGAAACCACCAGTACCGCTCAACGCAAATTACCCGTTGGCACCGCTGAGGGGAGAAATTCCGCTGAGGGGAAGAATTGGTCACGCGCTATTACCGCTGAGTGGTACCGCTGAGTAGCACTTTTATGGGCTTGGGCCTAATTTTCTGTATTTTGTAGAATAGCATATAAGCTTTAGGACGTTCTAGGGTTTGTATCTTTGGCTGGGACGAAGCACAAACACACTTTTCACCCCTTGGGGGTAGAATTTGAGATGGTGACGACTCTCCTCTTCTCTTTCTCAGTTTTTCTATCTCTTCCATTCTTTCATTCCATTGTTCATCTAGTTCTTCCATGTCGATGGAGAACTAAACTTATTTTGTTGTTGGGGAATCAATGTAAATCCTTAGAAACTCTCTTGTATGGAATTTGTTCTTCAAGATCATTTTTATGATACATGCTTTCTTTCATTAATTGTTAGAGATATTCTTCTTTGCTCAAATGCTTGTGATATTTTATTCATGTATGGCATAAATCTTATGATTTGTAAGTATTAGGAGATTTCGTACTCCTAGGGTTGGACGATTTGGGGATGTGACAACTCTCCTCTTCTCTGCCTAGAATTGTTATTGAGAGATATCTTACAAATCACGATTTGGGGAATTCTTCCAACAGTATATTACAAACCTAGACATAGGAGTATGATAGTTGGTTGCCTTTAAGCTTCTATTCACTATAATGCATGATTAATTGCTAGGGAGACAAGACATTGTAAACTAGTGATTATGATTAGGCTTTCGTCGTCGAGACATCGGGTTTAAAGTAATTTAGAAAGTGGCATTAACATTAATGAAAATAATGATGAATTCCTAAATACAAGAGAGTGAATAGGATGCAATTGATAAACCCCAACAACATTTACATCCATATATTTCAATTCACGTGTTTTGTTTCTTCTTGCCCATTGATCATCACATGCATACATATTTACTTTTCAGTCTTTTGCATTTGAAACTTACAACAATTTGTTCACAAGTCTTAATTAATCAACAAAATCACATAACTGTCTAGGCCGTGAGTCCTTTGGGAGAACGATACTTGGTCTTACCAGGTTTATTACTTGATACGATTCGGTTACACTTGCCGAGGGTTAACAAGTTTTTGACTCTGTTTTCGAGGATTGAAAATTTGTTCATCAGGAGGGAACATAAAATTCATTTTAGTGCCAAAAAGAACGGAATTCACCAAATTCAAGTTTTCAAAACATAAAATAGTTCAAAACAGAGACTTATAATCATTTTTATTAAAGATGAAATCGACTCAATGATTTGACAGAGTGTTTCCAAAAACACAGAAACACATGCACGCATAATATTCGACTCAACACTTAATACAATCGATTAAAAGTCGCATAAATGGATTTTGACATAAAACAATCTCAATCAATCAATCAACAATCATACATTCATCAAACAATCATTCAAACAAATATCATGCATGATGTAGTGAGATAATAATCGTTACCACTTGTAGATACTCAAGAACTTTGATATCATCAAGTTAGCTCATCCTTGAGTTGTGCACTGCTACAGCAGCTACTGCTCCTTTCCTACACAACAGTTAAAAAGTTTTGACGCTAGTACCCATTTGAATTTGGGTCTTGTTAGTAGCACGAAGTTGTTCCTTGGGAACCCATTTGTAATTTCCCTTTGGAACACCAACATTTCTAAAATAGTAGTTTCTTACTGTGTGACCAAGTGTATTGCAGTAAAAGCATGCATTAGTAGTAGGTTTACTCAGGTCAATAAATTTCTGAGTTTATCCTATTACTTTTAGCCTCATAACCAATACCTTGTCCGTAGATAGGTCTTCCAGATGATCTCAACACAACATCAAGATTTTCTTTACCTTGAGTTTTCACCAGCAAATAGAGGTGGTCTATTTGTTGATACACCTTCACCAAAGGTATGAAAATTAAAAGCCATTTTTCAGGATCAGTCGATTTAAAGAAAAAGATAATCGACTTGTTTTCAAATTTCTTATGAAAACCAGCTTTGGTGCCAATTGTTAAAATAGAATGGCTTAATTTTCAACACCAAGAGGGGGGTGAATTGGTGAAATACAAAAATAATGTTTTCTTTAAATCTTTTTCGCAAATTGGATGCCTTTAAAAACTTTCTTGAAATGCAAGGGAAAAAACTTTGTAGTACAGCAAAATATAATCGAATGAGTAAAATACAAAGTCGACTGAATGTAACAGAGTAGGGATGGAAAGATCAAACACTAAGTTTTTATACTGGTTCGACCAAGCCTACATCTAGTGTCCTTCCACCATAGGAAGCAAATGCACTATAATGATCAAGGTTTTTACAACAAGGCTTTTATAGAGACCTCCACGTCAAAAATATAAAACACCTATCTAACCCTCTAATCAAAATATAGGCATATACAAACAAAGAACAGTAGCAAGATCTCCCTCTCTTGTAGTCTTTAATACTTTGAACAATCTTCAAAGTCGAGAACGTCGAACGTCCTCATCTTGTAGTCACAACAGGGCAAAACCAATCTTCACAAGATTGAAAGAAACTGATCACGAAATAGACACCTCAAGTGCAGGTTGATCACATAGTAAGAACACACAAATTATTGCTCATCAAGAAATCACCAAAGATGAACACCACGGTCTTCTTGATGAATTCTTGGAGCTTTTAGACTTTCTGCAAGAGATCAATAATTTGAAACAAATCAATCAAATCGTTAGAATCACTAATGTCTCTGCAGAATTCAAATTCACGTCTATTTATAGATTTTTACAATTCTGACGTGCTCAAGTCGACTTAGCTACTAATGTAGTCGAATATCACAATTTTCACAATGCAATTGAATATCACAATTTAGTTAAAGCAGTTAGTAGCAATCAATGTAGTTAATTGAATGTACAATTAATGCAGTCGAATCACAATAAATGTTTGGTCAACATATTTAAAAATATAGCCATAGTAACATTTAATACAAGCATTAACAGAATTGTAAAATCGTAAAAAACTTAGTCGAATGGCTTGTGCACATAGTCGACTTTGTAACAGTTAAAAACATAGTTTTGAAAAACTTTCTCTTCAAAAATTCTCATCGCCCACTTTGAAAAAGTTTGTGCAAAGCCACGAGTTTTAATCGACTTTCTTAATAATGAAGTTGACTTAAAACTACTGTTTTGCCACACAATTTAAGTTCAACAAAAGTGCATGTGGTTTTCCTTTTCTAAAACATATGTCATGCATTCATAGATAAGAGCTCATGTAAAGCACAGTGAATTGAAATGATGAACACAACACAAACATGTTCTCATATAATCATAATCATGAAAGTAATGCACATGTAACTCATAAACACATGTGTTATTAATTATGTGTTGTCATCATAAAAAACCAGAAGCTCTGAGATTATAGGTTCAGCTAAACTAGTGCTCCCCTTATCAACAATCTCAACAGAACCAAACGGAAAATCCTAATTCACCGAACGGTCAAATGAAGTGTGTAAGGCCCTAGAACCTCAAGAATTTACCGAGTGGTAAAAAAGTTCAAGTTATAATGTAAAATAGAATGTTGTCAAAGTTTGACATGGTTTACTATTTTAATTATAACTTTTTGTAGAAAATATAAATTGAGTTGATTCTTTTTTTATTGGATAGTAGACTCAAAGAGCTTCGATTTGACTACTCATACGCGTATTTTCGACTTCGGGAACAGGGTCAACCGGACTGTCAAAGTTGCGACAATTGTGCTGCTGGGGGGACTTGCCGCCCAGCGCCCTATTCCTAGGGGCGCCCTAGCGCGAGCGTTATCAGTTTTCACGTTTTCAGATCTGAAACACGTGGGGATTGCGTGGAAAGTTGGGGAATATGCTCCAGACCCATAATGTTGGTACCTTGGGCTAGAGAGGAGCATGGGCAGACCTCATTTCCAATTATTAAGTGCTTCTTAGTGGATTAAGGGGCCATGGTGTCTCTTGGATAAATCTACAAGTGTGGGAAAAGGAGGAAATGGGTTCTGCACTTGTGGGAGTGAAGTCGTTGCTGCAAAATCCATCAGAGAGGTGAAGTTGGGAGCTTCTGGAGTTGCAAGGAGGCCAAGGTGCTGCAAGTCTTGTGAAGATGGATTCAAGGTTTACAAAGGAAGTCTTCAAGAGGTAAGGGGTTTAACTTGGTATATAACATAGTGTATGATGGGTAGAAGGTAACAATATAATGTTGTTGCATGCTTTCTTTCTTGTGTGTTGGGATTAAAGTTAACATGTTGAGGCATGTACTTTTCTTTTGGGTTTAAGTTTCATGTGTTGTTGCATGGAGAATGGGTATTCACATGTTCATTTTTGTTTTTCTACTATATGGGGTAGTTAATGGATTATACATGTTTATATTTTATGAAAAAGTGGTGTTGTTGTAATGGGTATACATGTTGGATGCATTGAGGTTTGTGCTGGGGACTGGCGCCCGACCCCCTTCCTCTAGGGCACCCAGGCGCGAGGCCTATGCAAAAAGTGGCGCCCAACGCCTTTTGTGGGGCGCCCGGGCGCGAGGTCTTCGCAAAAAGTCGCACCCAACCCCCCTACTGGGTGCCCAGGCGCGAGTTTTCACAGAAAGCAGCGCCCAGCCCCCTTCTGTTGCGCCCAGGCGCGATGTACTTTTTGTTGTTCCTTCAAAACACTTGCTTTTGTAGCTTTTCCTCGGTTCCCACTCTTGGTAGTTAAAATACTCCTCCTAAGCACGCAAATTTCCTACAACTTGAGGGATTAGTGATGAAAACTTTTATGTGAAGCCTAAGCTAAACTTATTCACAAAGTTAGATAAAAGAGAGGATTAAACATGTTTCAAGCTTCAAAAGAGTCGATTTGGTAATTGCAAATAATGGTAAAAATTACCGTTATCAGTGATGTTTGATGAGTTGGGGTATATGTAGTTAATGAAAAACAGTGAAGAAGAATGAAAGTTTAGAGTCTTGGGTGGAAGAAGAACATGAAGGAAGAATTATGAAAGTGGAAGGTGAAGATGGGCACATTACAAATCACCCAATAGAGGCAAGGAGAAGTAATGAGAGTCTTGGGGTAGGAGTTGAGAAAGAAAGGAATGGAGTAGAGTCTTGGAGTTGACTTGGAATGTTATGGAAATGAAGAAAAATAGAATAGTGAAATGAAAATTGTAGTGTTTAGGTGTGTGGAGAAGGGGTTACATGGATGGGACGTAAAAGAGGTGAGGAATGAGTGTGAAGTTGGGATTGAAAAGTCAAGGAGAGATTAAACAAATTAGAAGTGAGTGTTGGTGGAAGGTTGGTTAATTAAAGAAAAGATAAGAGAAGAAAGTGGAGTGCCATAAGTGGTGGAAGAAATGAAGAGAGGAAAACAAGGAGAAAGTGGTGTATAATATGGTGGGGTCTTGAGTGTTGGTGGATTTAATTTAAGAAAAAAAAAAGGTAAGGTGGTTGGGTGAAGAAGAGTGGTTACGTCACTTTGGTGTGAGGAAGAAATTGTTTGGTTTGAAAAGTCAAATACAGTGGGTAGTGGGATCCATGGTTTTATGAGAAAAGATAAATGAATGAAATTTGTGTATTGAAAACAAAAGAGAAAGAGAAATAAGTCAAGGGTTACGTAAATAGAGAAAGAGAGAGTTGGTAAGAAATGAGTAGTTTCATGTAGGACCGACTTGGAAGTAAGAGAAAATGTAATTTAATGGTTTTGGGGTTCACTTGAAGAGTTAGATGTAGAAGGGAGTGTGTTTAGAGTAAAAATGGGTGTATGGAAATTAGGTGTTTTCTTTGGTGTTGGGAATTTATTAAAAGTGGGGGTGCACTAGAAATTTTGTTCTAGTTTATGGAAATGTGAAATTAGTAATTTCAGAGGGGTGCGGTAGTAGGATAAATAATTAAATTAAGTTATTTAATTATTTGTTAGTCAATGAATTTAGTTGACTTTATATATGATGGTGATGGTTGTGATGGTAAAATTGTGAGAGCAAGCGTTCTGTCATTTCCCTAGAATTTTGTTGAATCGATGGTGTTCGTATTACGATACGATAGTGTGTTGAGTCTCTGCGGAGACTGAGGTTCGAGTGTGATGGTTGTGATGGTAAAATTGTGAGAGCAAGTGTTTTGTCATTTCCTTAGAATTTTGTTGAATCGATGTTGTTCGTATTGCGATACGATAGTGTGTTGAGTCTCTGCGGAGACTGAGGTTCGAGTGTCACCCTTTCCTCGTGTGCGGGGACTAGAGAGGGTTGGATGTCTCGCCCAATGACTTCGGCTCGTGTGAGTATAGTGCTCGGTGGGTGCGCCTAACTGAAGTTTTTACTCGTAATTCCTTGAGGAGTCGGGGAGATAGGTCTGAAGTTGCGATGGAAGACGACTCGAATCGCCCTATTTTGCGAAACAGGTTTGGTACGACAAAATTCAAGGAAACAACAGAAGCTTGTGTAAATGATTTGAGTTGTGAGTTTAATACTATGACGTATTGTAATGTTGTGACTTTGATAGTCTTGGTGGTGATGATCTAAGTTATGAATTGAATATTGTGTTGTATTGTAAGGTTGTGACTAACATAATCTAAGTTATGATATTTTGATATTGAAATTATATGCTATGTTAGGTTCTTAGTTACTCACCCTTTCCTTTTGTGGTTGTGGTTCCACCAACGATGATCGTACTTGTACGGGAGTATATGGCGTTACAGATGAGGTAGAGATGAAGTAGCACGTCGAGAGTTATGGGAATAACTATGGGGGACTTATCATGTTTTAAAGTAATTTTATGTCTTTGAATAATGAATTTGACATTTGTAAGGTTTTAACCTTATGTTGTAAGACGCTTAGACTTTTGATGGTTTAGTTCCGCGATGTTAATTTTAAAAGAAAAGAAAAAAAACAAAAACTCGCGTAAAATTTTGGATTTTGGGGTGTTACAAAGTGACTAGAGAAAGACAGTGTTGGAATCATATTCTGGGACTAAAAGAGTGTTGCCACGTCATTTACCAATTTCCATATCAATATTAGATTTTAATTTCATTTTTTAGTTTAGCTTTGGGCTTATTTTTGGCCATCTTTTATAGAAGCCCATTAGAAGGTTATAATTGTAATTTCGGTCTATAAACCCCAAATCAGATTTCACTTTCCTCTCTTTCCCTCATTTTCACATTCTTAGGTTTTGGGGAGCATTGGGTGTTTTCTTCTTCTCCCTCTTTTGGGGGGTTTTAGCTTTTGTTCACATTCCCTTTCTTGTAATGAATGATTTACGTTTTGAAATGCAATTTCAATTTCATTTCTTGCTTTCATTTTAGATTCTAGTTTTGTTTCTTGCTTCACTTTCCAGCTTCCATTTCCATTCCAGCGTTTGAATACATGTCTACTTTGTTTTCCATTTGATTTCTGCATTGCAGCTTTGATTTCCGTGGTGCACTTTCGTCTAGTATTGTTTCGCGTTTCTACTGGTTTAATTTATGCATTTTGATTCTGCACATTTTCCTATTGCTCCATATACTGTTTACCGTTCGGTTTTTCAATAATACTGTTAGGTTTCTTACACAATTCAGTGTTAGGACCGTTCGATCACTGTTAGTGTCGCTCGACCTCTTTAGTAATATCGTTTGATTTCTCATTTTCGCTCCAATTTTCATGTCCACAATTACTTCAATGTTTTCAATTTTTTTTGGTTGTGTTAATTTCGTTTTAATGTTAGCATAAGTTTGTTTGGATGGTCATTAGCGAAAGTGCATTGTTTCCATGAGATTTCCAAGATGGAAGTGTGTAATTTGCTGCTCTGCTTGGCATTCTATTAAATCTGATTATGTTCTTGCACAAGGTATATGCTTAATTGCCCAATTGTTGATTGAATCTTCGCTTAGTTGATCAATATGTACGGAATACATTGGATGGAATAGGTGTGTTGCGTTCGCTTAGTTCGCAATTATGATAGCATGATTCGTCTTTGCTTAGTTGGTTAATTCATGTTGGATTTGAGGTTAGAGTAGTTTATCCATGCATTTCTACACTTTAATTGTCATGTTGCTGCTCTAATTCGGCTCAATATTCAATCTATTTTGTGCTTGCAATTGGGTATACGCTTAGTTGCCTAATTGGTGTTTAATCTTCGCTTACACTAGTGCAGAAAAGGCTTTTTACGTCCGATATTTTGGCCTTTTGACGTCCGGCGTACGCCGGACGTCTATGCGGTAGACGTCCCTCAGACGTCCGTCCTGCCACGACGGACGTTTATACAAACGTCCGCTCTTCCTGAGGACGGACGTCTATATGAACGTCCGCTCTGCCTGAGGATGGACGTTTATATAAACGTCCGCTGCATCAGGACGGACGTTTATAGAAACGTCCGTGGCCTGAGGACGGACGTTTATATAAACGTCCGCTGCATCAGGACGGACGTCCACATAAACGTCCGCTGCTGTCTGAAGACGGACGTCATCCTCGCTGAGTTATTTTGGTGTAGCGCTGGGGTGGGACGTCCGTATGTGCACAGACGGACGTCTATAGACGTCCGA
Source organism: Vigna angularis (assembly GCF_016808095.1). NCBI lineage: Eukaryota > Viridiplantae > Streptophyta > Magnoliopsida > Fabales > Fabaceae > Vigna > Vigna angularis. The sequence continues at coordinate 10,423,114 of NC_068975.1, read as the reverse complement.
CTGTACACTAACAGACGTCTAGTGGGCGTTTTTTTTTTAAAAATTTGTTTGTTTTCTCAATAGAACCACACCTGAAAAACAGAAAAATGTCCCAGAACAATTCTCCAATAACATAAATATGCGTTTTATATAAACAAAATTCTACTTAATGTTCAATCCACTACCAAACTATTAACATAAAAATAAAACTAAAACCAAACAATGTTCAATCAAGAAGAAATATAACTATTCCTAACTCCATCTTTGTAAAAGATAAGCGGTCCACTCTTGCCTTATCTGGTTAATTGTGTCCTCTGCAATAGGCGATGTAGTCTTGAAGCGCTGCAAAATTCAAGAAAGATTCATTATTGTTTCATATATAGTTGAAGATGATTTTAATTTGTAATGTATTGAAGGTATACATCATTACCTCATTCCAGTCATCTGTAATGACAGCTCGAATGATGGTCTTAATCCAACACATCACATAGAAGCCACATTCCCATGAATCTACCTGCTGGTTACACTAAAATAACAAACTAAATAGTTAAAAATTTAGATCATTCAATAACATAAATGAATTAGAAACTATAAATGACTTACAACCTTTGGATACAAAATTTGAACCAATTGACCACGAGATTTACCAATAACTCTGTACAGATTGAAAACACAAAGTATAATTAATATGACTATTTTATCATAAAAGTTGAAGGTTAACATCAAATTGAAGTCATTTTTTGGAGAAACACTTACCCTTGAAGCATGGTTCTCAAGTCATTTTTCATCTTCCTGTGCAACGAACAAAACCATATAATTTTACATTGTTTGGGAATGATAACCATCAGCTGCCAGTGAGACCTATCACGAAGGACAAATAGTTATTCAACTAATTAAGGAAACTATAATAATAAACTGACCACATATAAAAACACGTACCCGTCAATGTATGGCACAAGGTATATGTCTCTTTTGGACTCATCCATCCATGTTTGCAAATAATGTTGTCTGTTTTGAAGTGTGTTACCAGACGGTTGAATGGTCTGAGGTTCAACAAATCCGTACATGGAAGACCGACCTTGGTCTACAACGATTGTGTCCATGTACCTAAAACAACAAAGTTAAGTCGTTAGAAACTATATAAGAATGTAAATAAAAGTAATATCAAAGACCAAATTGACTAACTTACATGCACCACAACTGAATGATGGAAATATTCAACATCCTGTCTCCCTCAATCACCTCCAATGCATCAGAAAATGTGATATAAACTGGCACATGTGGGGGAAGACCAAATACCCTCAAATCCCAGTATAGTTGTAATGATGCTTTCTTCAATCTGGGTAATTTTGTCACTAACTTTGATATAGGATCATCCTCTGCTTCAGCCATGTCATCATCTTCATGTATGACTGTATCATGAATTGGCTGCTTCTGAGGACGTGTGAACTGAAGATAAGAATTTACGTCAAAGCTTTATAAACAATTATGTGAAGACAATTAACATAGAAATACTAAGGAAAAAGACATTATACCTGTGGAGTCGCGATGTGGGACATGATCAATGCTCTAGGCCAGGCAATAAATGTTCCTATGGCCTCCCCCACAAAGTTAATTTCTGGAGTGGGTACAGGCACCTGAGCCTGGGGATCCCGAACCTCGTCAATGGTCACACGCACGTGCTGGGGTAATATGGCAACACCATGAATGGTCTCCCCTCCCTCAAGCACTCGTCCGACAGCCACAATGCGTGGGGGATCCCCATCAACCAACAGCTCATATTGACCGCTATACTCATTGGGTTCTACAGCAGAGCATGATCCTCTAGTGCTGACACGAGGTGCTGTGGGAGTTTCATCGGCCCCCATGTGGCCTTGCGTCATGGAATGCAGCTTTTCTTCAAGCGCTCTTTGTATTTGTTTTTGTTCTTGTAGCTGCTCCATGAATCGTTGCTCCATTGATCTCATGCTTTGGTTGAGTCTTTCCTCCCACTGAAGATCCATCTGCCTCAGTGTCTCCTGACTCATTGATTGGGGGGTTTTCTGTGTAGGGCCAAAATAGTCACGAAGACCAATCGCCCCTGGAACTCCACGTACACGTCCTGGGTGCTCGGGCCTTCCAATGGCCGTTGTCAGAATGTCGTCCCTACCTTGGCCAACAAATGTCCCCTGAGTCTGCTGCTCAACCAACTCATCCTGCACATAAAAAAACCAAGTTACTTAGAAGACATGCTGTGATAGATACACAATCAAATAACTGCTTATAATTTGAACTTACAATTCTCTGTGAGATCAAGGCAGCTGAGGAAGATGTCATGTTCCCATCAGATTTAGTCCGAGCAGCCTTCCACAGCTCGTACCTAGCAGGTGCAGGTGCTAGGTCAGGCAACTCAAGTCCCAAGGCATCGGCTCTAGACTTTCTCAGTTTCTTCTCCAGTTTTGCATATTCACCTCGTGATAACAAGTGGGGTGTGTCGTTTAGCCTTTGTCTTTCTTGGGCGGCTAACCTTTTATGCTGTGAAACCATGTATATAAGTAAGTCTAAAATCATAAAAACTCAATGAAAGATGATCTTAAGAAACGTACCTTCCATTCTTCAGTCTCTCTAGATGCACGAAACTGCATCCAATCCTCCTCTGTGAAGGTATAATGCTGAGATGGATTTTCATGTTGTCTATCTCCAAAGACATATAGTCGTGTCAGCCTTGTCTTGAAATCCTTAAATCTTATCGCTATATGCGATAACACTTTCTTTCTGATTTGCAATGTGTTTGGAATATCAAAATGTTGCTGTTTAAAACAAAAAACTTGTTACCAAGAGAAAAGTTAACAGATAAGTATATCACAAATTGCATGAAGTCTAAACATACCAGAACATCTTGCCATAAGAGGTTCTTGTCGACCTCTGGGACGTCATCCCAACATGCATGAAGGATAGAGACATGACTTTTTGCTAACTTGCCCAGATAACTCCTAAACCTATCAGCATTTGGCCCTGATGGATGACCTGATCTGGGGTCAATGTCAACATGCCTCCTCTGACCATCCACGCGTCCGGATGTCACATCTGCCACTCGGGTGACGCCTCGTCCACGTCTGCTCTTTCCCGATCCTGAGTCTGAGGCCGACATACCTGAACCAATTAGACAACGTTAGTAATAATTCAATTATGATGAACATACATATAAAGTCAATAAAAGTGAAAATATTAACCTATTAATTAATTGTTTTTTCCCAAATGCCTTCGTTGTGATCACTACGAATTGCTTGCATTACATCGGCAACGTCATCAACTGGGTCTTCAGTGGGTCTACATGCAACAGATGTTGTCTCAAGTATATCAAGAGAATCGTCATCATCATGTCCATGCATGTTTCTACCTTCTAAAACCACTGACCATTTGTTATTCGATGGATCACTTATGTAGAATATTTGTCTTGCTTGACTAGCCATGATAAATGGTTCATCAGTGTAATTCATCTTGTTCAAGTCTACCAATGTGAAACCAAGGTCATCCATCATGACACCAGAATTTATATCAACCCATTTACACTTGAAAACTGGTACTCTAAAAGTAACGTAATCAACTTCCCATATTTCTTGTATTATTCCAAAATAACTGATGGATGCTGTGATTGGATTTTTGTCTTTAGAACTAGCAAAGTGCACAGACTCAGCTTGTAGTGTGACGCCACTATTTTGAACTCTGCTTTTGTCATCTTCTACCTTTGTCTGAAAAGAAATATTGTTTATATAGTACCCACCATATGTAATGACCTCTGTGTTCGGTCCACGAGATAACCTCAATAAAGTTTCAGAAACATGTGGAGTCCCATACACCTTTTTCTTAAACCATCCCAAGAAGGTTTTCACATGTTCATTAAGATGCCATTTTTCACTCATTTTTGGGTTTGCTGCCTTTACTTCATTAACGTGGTCAGAAATGTAAGGAATCACATCAACAGTGTTGTTTAAGACGTACAAATGAGCTTGGTCAATTTCTTTTCTGCTAACACTTTGAATTGTCACACCTCGAACACCCTTTCCTTCACATTTTCCTTCGTTTTTGCTCTTGGGAAGACCGACGGGTTCACAAGATGGCATATAACTTGAACAAAATTCAATGGCTTCTTCTGCAACGTATCGCTCTATGATTGAAGCTTCTGGTCTATACTGATTCTTGACATATCCCTTTAAGATCTTCATGTATCTTTCAACTGGGTACATCCACCTTAAGAAGACCGGCCCACATATTCGAATTTCTCTGACTAGATGAACAATCAAATGTACCATGATGTCAAAAAAGGAAGGTGGAAAATACATCTCCAATTGACATAGTAGTCTTATTCCCTCATTTTCCAATTCATCTAAACCTCGAGGGTCAACAACTTTCTTGCAAATGGCATTAAAGAAAAAACTCAGACGTGTCAGAATACCCCTAACAGAAGGAGGTAATATGCCTCGAATAAGAACCGGTAACAATTGTTGCATCAATACATGACAATCGTGAGACTTTAAACCAACTAGCTTTAAGTCTTGCATAGACACAAGGTTACTAATATTTGAAGAATAACCTTGCGGAACCTTCACACTTCTTAAACAGTTACAAAAACTTTGTTTTTCTTTTTTGGAAAGTGTGTGACAGGCTGGGGGCAGATAGGTGCGTCTTCCTATTATCTGTGGATGTAACTCAGATCGGATTCCCATGTCAGCCAAATCTTGTCTTGCCTTTATTCCGTCTTTGCTCTTCCCTTTGACGTTTAATAAAGTTCCGATGACACTGTCACAAACATTTTTTTCAACGTGCATCACATCAATACAATGTCTAACATCAAGTTCACACCAATATGGAAGCTTAAAAAATATCGATCGTTTCTTCCAAATGGTCTTTGCAGAGGTACTTTTATGATGTTTTCCAAACACAATGTCAATGTTTTTGACTTCGTTGTACACCTCTTGACCATTCCGGGGTCTGCACACAACCTCATCCTCAGCACTTCCATTAAATGCTTTTTTCAATCTACGATAAGGATGATTACGAGGAAGAAATTTTCGATGTCTTGTATATACTGTCTTCTGACCATGCTTCAACTGAAGGTAACTAGTGTTTTCTTCACATATGGGACATGCAAAATGACCTTTAACACTATAACCGCTCAAGTTTCCATATGCTGGGAAATCATTTATAGTGCAAAACAACATTGCACGCAAACGGAACTGTTCCTGAACATGTGAATCAAACACGTCGATGCCTTCTTCCCACAACAATTTCAAATCATCAATTAAAGGTGCTAAGTAAACATCAATGTCATTTCCAGGTTGTCTAGGACCCGATATCATCATGGTCAACATCACATATTTTCTCTTCATGCACAACGAAGGAGAAAGATTGTAAATCATCAACATAACTGGCCACGAACTGTGTTTGCTACTTAAGTTTCCATAAGGATTCATACCATCAGTTGCAAGTGCAAGCCTTAAGTTTCTTGGATCTGCACCAAATTCAGGGAATTTGTCATCAATCTTTTTCCATTGTGGAGAATCAGCAGGGTGTCGAAGAAGATTATCGCACTTTCTTTCGTCAGAGTGCCATTTAAGGTTCTTTGCATCTTCTTTAACAGAGAACATACGTTTGAACCTAGGTATTATAGGCAAATACCACATCACCTTAGCAGGTGCACCATCATTACCTTCATTACCAGTGACTCTGTCAGATTTCTTTTTAAAACGGGATAAACCACATGTTGGACAATAGTTTAACGAAGCAAACTCCTTTGTGTACAAAACACAATCATTAGGACAAACATGTATCTTTTGATATTCAAGACCCATTGGACATAAAATTTTTTTGGCCTCGTAATTACGAATAGGTAGAGTATTATTTTCTGGAAGCATCTCCTTCAACAACTCCAACAACTCGGTGAAACTTTTATCGGTCCATCCATTCCTTGCTTTTAAACTAAACAACTTTAAAGTTGAAGACAAGCGTGTAAAGTTTGAGCATCCTGGGAACAACGGTTGCTCTGAATCATTAATAAGAGTATGATACAAATTAGCCCTTCCAAAATTATCTTCACCGACATCACGTATCATGTCCTCTAAATGGTCACTCATCCATTCTTCCACATAATTTGTTCCTCGTGACGTGGTAGGCTGCTCAAGTACTTCTCCATGCCAAGTCCAAACGGTATAAGTCCTCATTATGCCGTACATGAATAGATGGTCACGCACATTGCCTAAGTCTTGGCGTATTTGATTAAGACAACGCACACAAGGACAAAAATATGTCCCGTTGACAGACTTAGCATTTTGTTCAACGTATTGCAAGAACTGCGAAACACCCTTGTCATATTCTTCACTCATGCGACGTTCGTTCATCCATCTTCGATCCATACTATGTTCGTAAAATCATCAGTTCAAGTGTTTTAACTCTCACAAGGTTAGGCCCTACCCATTCAAAAAAATTAATTTTCATAATTTGCTCAGCCACGTGCATTGAAGTCTACGTCATAAAATTGATACAATTTCGGCAGCATTTCGCATTGGTCTCCAAAATACACGAAATGAGAGTAGTCAACGATGACCACAATCAAATATGCATCCGGAGAACAACACAAGTACTGAACCGAAATTTCATCAATCTTATCCTTAAACTCCAATTGACATGGTATTGCAAATTATGAAAATTAATTTTTTCAAACTGTCCAATCGGACAATTCAAAATTTAACACAAATGATTAAAAGATTAATCGTTTGTCTTAAATTTCAAACGGGAACTAAGTGTCACTCAATGTATGGCAATAACTAATACACATTTTACACAATAACACATACATGCATACACAAAATTTAACAGTCAAAAACGTCTATACACTAATACACATTTCGCATTAATCGTTTAACACAATAACATAAGTCAAAAACGTCCATACACAAAATCCACATACATGCATACACAAAATTTTCAACCAACAAGCTAACCTGAAAAGTTGATTCCAAATGAGAAGGAGGGAAGTGGAGGACTAAACGGCCTAACTCGCAGTCCAAAAAGAGGTCAAGGAAGCCGTCCAAGAACACGCAAGAGTCTGCAAAAAAACGGACCCAAAACAATTTTTAATCGGTTCAAATCAAAGACATTTCATCACAGAGCAATGTAATCGGATTAAATGTAATTTTAAACGGTCCAAAAGTGAGAAAACGCACCTGCAAATCAATGGCGCAGCAGCGTTCTGCGGAGGAAGACGATGAACAGTGGTTGCGCGTTTGCGGAGCAAGGTAACTGGTCACGTTCGCGGGAGCAAAGGTTTTATAATCTTAGACGTCCGACACTCTGGGGGACGGACGTTTATAATAGTATAGACGTCCGTTTCGTCACTAATATGACGTCTTTGACGATTTAAAAATCATATTCGCGGGTGCTTTAAACGTCCGTCCTGGGTCACGGACGTCTATTGTACTGAACAACTGAACGTTTCAACTCCCCATGGCAGCCCATAAACGTCCGTCCTACGAGGGCACGGACGTCTATAATATTATAGACGTCCGTGCCCCCAGACTGGACGTGTAAACCCTAAACCTAAACCTGCAGAGAATTAAATACCCAACCACCCCTGTCAGTACATAAACGTCCGTCCTGGGAGGGCACGGACGTCTATAATATTATAGACGTCCGTGCCCTCCAGACTGGACGTGTAAGGACTGAAGACAATTAAATACCCAACAACCTGTCAGTACTTTAAACGTCCGTGATGCGGGGACGGACGTCTATAATGGCTGCCATGGTATTTGAAACGTTCAGCTTATAAACGTTCAGTTGTCAGCATATTAAATTCATATCATTATAAACGTCCGTCTCAACCTGGGACGGACGTTCAAAAAGCTACACACAGAACAGCCTATTAACCTTATGAACGTCCGTCTCGGCCAGGAACGGACGTTCACAAGTGCACATGATTTTCACTGTTGAGCTTTCAAACGTCCGTCACCTAGGACGGACGTTCATAACACTATAAACGTCCGTCTCGGCCAGGGACGGACGTTCAAAAAGCATGTCTGTCAGTCCTCTGAACGTCCGTTCTGAGGACGGACGTTCGCGCACTCACAGGACGGACGTTCTTTGTTAATGAACATACTCGCCAAGCGCACGGACGTCCGCTCACCCAGGACGGACGTTCAGAGATTGACTCTGTCAGTCCTCTGAACGTCCGTTCTGAGGACGGACGTTCGCGCACTCACAGGACGGACGTTCTTTGTTAATGAACATGCTCGCCACGCGCACGGACGTCTGCTCACCCAGGACGGACGTTCAGAGATTGACTCTGTCAGTCCTCTGAACGTCCGTGCTGAGGACGGACGTTCGCGCTCTCACAGGACGGACGTTCGAGGTTAATCAACGTACTTGCCACGCGCACGGACGTCCGCTCACCTCAGGACGGACGTTCAGAGATTGAAAACGTACGCCTATAAAACGTCCGTCCGCGTGTGACGGACGTCTATAATGTTTAAAACGTCCGTCTCGACCACGGACGGACGTTTAGAGGTCCACTTATTTACTATTATGCCACCGGTCACATATATACGTTGGGGATTCGTGGGACGGACGTCTATTGGGTGACGTCAAAAGCCGTTTCTGCACTAGTGTTAGTTTATTAGGTTGTATGGTGCAAAATTGATTGGATTTGTACATTGCATTAGCTTAGTTTGCAATTTTGAAGACCGGATTAGCCTTCGCTTAGTTGGGTAATCTGTGTTTGATTTGGATTAGAGTAGTAAGTATTTGTTGTTAATCTCTGATTGGAAGCATGTAATTTAGCTAGAGACTAACCGTTTTAAATTTGTGTTGAGTTTTAGTTTTAATTTAGTGCATTTCTTACCACAAAACTCTTCACACACCCCACCCCCACCCCTCACCCCCCATAAAGTGTTTGACCTAATTCTTGAACCACATTTGGTCCTTGAGAGATGATGTAGGAGTCACTTCCTAGTATTATACTAAACTTAATTGAGCATTAAATTTGATTCGGGTGCGACCCCCATGAAATTTTGGCGCCATTGCTGGGTACCAACGGTCAGTCTTAGGTCTTTTGTTGTGTTAGTGTGTGTATTTTGTGTGTGCTAGGCATTCTAGGAACTTGTAGCGTTTGCATTTAGATAGCTTTAGTTGCATAATTTCACTGCATTCTTCCTTTCCCCTTCCTTCTACATGTCTACCTATTTTGGTTATGAGCATACTGCTTATTCTGTCAGTTCCTCTGATTATGATTCTCTTGTATATTCTGTTGATTTCTATGTTGAGAACAATATGGCTCATCCTCCAACTCGTGAGAGTGCTCTCTGAGAGCCAGTTCCACCTAATAAGAATGATGTTCATTGCGTTCTCACCACTAGACTGATACGTTTGTTGCCTAAGTTTCATGGTTTTGCAGGTGAATGCCCACATAAACATTTGGAGGAGTTCCACATCATTTGCTCTTCAATGAAACCTCCACATGTCCCGGATGATCACATTTTCTAAAAGGCATTTCTGCACTCATTACAAGGACAGCAAGGGATTGGCTGTATTGTCTCCCTTAAGGGTCCATAACTGCTTGGGAAGATCTTCAGCGATTGTTGATGGACGAACGCCCGAGGTGATGACGATAGAAGCTGTGCGAGCACGATTCGAACTCCTCGAGCCTTCCTCGACGAGAGAAGACGCAGCAGATATGTAAATGAAGCTCTAGATTGAGAGCTGACTCGAAAGAAACTGAGAGAATCGAAATCGATTGCAGAAAACCCTAAAATCATGAACGAACCCTAGAAAAGAGGGAAAACTCAAAATGAACCGATTAATCGGTTCAAATTCAAGATTGAACGGTGGGAAAGTTAGATTGTTCGGTGGAAAGTGAATTAAATGGTATAAAGGGGAAAACAATCGGTGAAATCGAAAGGCAAAGTGAGAATGATGAAGGAACCCTAAGTTTGTATGCAGATGTTTGGTGGAAAGGTTTGTAATGGCTGAGACGAAGCAAAGAAATGAAGGAAGAAAGAGATTCTAGGAAGAAAATTGGCTTACTGTGAAGAACCCTCGAGAGGAAGAATGAGATGTGGTTTTGCGAGATGGAGAAATGAGAGAGAGAATGTGGATGTGTGTGTCTAATGCGCGAGAGAAAGGAGGATGTGTGGCCAAGGAGCGCTGACGCCATTGAAGCGGATTGGAGCAATGATGATGTTGTGAGATGAGAGAGAAGCACCGTTGAATGGAAAAATGGAAGTGAGAGAGTGTGCTTGGAAGGTGGCTAGAGGAAGTCTTTGGACTCTCTAGCCTTGACTTTCAAGGGAGAATTCTTTCTGGTCTCAGAAAATTCAATTGTCATTAATCTTAAAAGTCCAATACAAGAGAGGAGCTGGGTATTTATAGTAACCCATGCTCTTTACAAGCTAAAATACGTGCACAATAAAATATGGAAAACTACAAAAAAAGGACACTGAGAAACACATCAGGCGGGATTCCATCAACTGTTCTTGGACAAATTCTTCCGTGCTCAGCTTCGTTTTGATCCTTATGGTTATAGCAACAATCCGGGATGGAGGAGTGACCCTGATATGAAATTGTATGATGCTCCACCAGTCCAACAATACAAGAGTCAGCAACATGATGCTCCTGCCCAAACAACTCCTCAACCTTCAACTACTTCTAAGCCTGCGTTGGAGGAGTTGTTGAAGTAGAAGACAAGAGCTTCCATCCAGGAGACAAGAGCTTCCATCCAGAGCTTAACTAATCAAATGGGGCAGATGACCACTTAGCTCAATTAGGAACAGTCTCAAGATTCAGAGTTACCATTTTAGACTATTCAGATTATGGAAATTGATGTTAGTGCCATTGACCTAGGAGATGGGAAGCAGAGTCATGTGCTCATTGTGGCACCTACTTTCCTACCTTCATATGTCCCTACTCTTGCACCTGAGGAGGCTGATACTGATAAAGATTTTGTGGACCAAGCAGGTATAAGCAGCAATTTTGAGCTAGGTAGACCATTTTCATCTTCCACCACTCTAGCAACCTTCAGGGAAGTGGAAGTGAACATACCTCACATTGATTATGTTGTTGATGATTTTTCTGTTGATGGGTATATTGTTAATTATTATATTGTTGATTACCATATTTGTAATTCTCTCTCTTTGCATGATGAGAACCAATTATTTCTATCACATCTAAATGTTTCTTTTCCATGCATTGAACATGAATCTAAGTCTGTTATTGTTGATATTGTTTCTCAACCTATACTTGATTCATGTTTTGGGAGTATTTCTGAGATTTAGTCTGATACATTGGGATTGGGTGTTATACCTCTACATGTCAATTCTTTGGAGCCACATTGCACTAACCCTATTGTAGGAGGTACACATGAATTTGACCAACAAACACCCATAGTTGACGAAGGTGCAAGCATACATAAAAGTTTGAAGATCAATAGGCACCAGCTGAACCCGCACATAAACAATCCTTCCTTCTTAGATCCAACTGTGGAAGACATTTCCCTACTCAATCAGATTTGAAGGATGAAGCAGTTCCTCCTCACAACTGCCTTCCTTCCTCCTCACAATTGTTTTTCATGGTTTAGCTTTTTCTAGTTCTAGGTTGTTTTTATTCTGTTTTAAGCTTTTGTTTGTGTACAATTATGCATATTTCTCTTCATTCTTGGATTTGTTTATGTTGTAGGCTTTTCCTTCACTTGATTGATACTTTTAGTTTGAATCCCTTGCTTTTCTTTGCTTGGAAAGATGATTATGATGTTTGAGAGGTTGATTTGATTGTGACAAATACCCTGTGTGAGATTTAAGCCACTTTATGTTCTTTCTTGTGTGATATGTCTCTTGATTTCTTGCACATATGCCTTGGCTTGACTCTTTTTGATAATTCTTGATTCATATGCATGTTTGGAAGTGATAAAGGCAGTTCTGTTCTTGAGCCTCTCTAGCCAAATAAGCCTACCTTGTTTTGATCCTTTGATAACCTCTTTTTGAGCCTATGCTTTCCCCTTTCTTTGTTTTGAAGCTCATACACTAGCCCTAAGTGAAAAACCATGATCACCTTAACCTTAGGGAATTTTGGAGCTTTGGAAGTGTTTTGGGAACAAGTGTGGTCTTCTTGGGCATTTTGATGAATTGGCTAGTTGGTTCCTCTTCTTAGTTGTTTTGTAAATATGTGTGCATCTTGTCTCTTACAATTGTGTTCTAAAAAGAGAGAAAAGAAAAGAGACAAGATGAGAAAAGAAAGAAAAAAATAGAGAAAAATGAGAAAAATAAAAAAAAAATTGAATAATGAAGTCAAGAAGAGGATTGAATTAGAGGTTTTGGGTGTGATTTGATTGTATTTTCACTTGTTCCCCATTGCTCCTCCTCTATCTCTTTTGGTTTGTAGCTTCTCATCCATATGTTATCCTCCTTTGTCCTTGGCCTCATTACAACCACAAAAAGACCTTTTGATTTTAACATGCATATGTTTTGAGTGTTGATATTAGAGACTTGCCAAGTCTGTTTGTGTTTGCTTTGTTGAGTGCATTGAGTTGACATTGCTTACCTTAGAAACTTGAGAGAAACAATGATAATGCATATGTGAGGTTTTATTGCTTTTGATTCACCTCTTGAGCTAATTGATTATTTTGCCATGTTTTTAATTCCTTGGATGATTTCCATAAGTATATGCTTTCTCTGATTATCTGTGTGTTGGATGTTGTCTACTCCTTTTCTCTTTCTAGGATTCACTAAGGATTGTGTAAATCTATTTGGCGTCTTGTGTGTCTTTTTGTTTTTGTTTCCTAAGGTTGTGTCACTCTCTTGATGTCTTTTGAATTGTTCCCTGTTCTGCGTCTTGATTTTGCCCAAGAGTGCAAAAGACTAAGTGATATCATCATAAATGGGGCAACAATGAAGAGTTTCAAAGTGACAAAAACACAAAAAGTGTAGAATAGGTTTCAAAGGCTTGTATTTGCCTCTTTGATTTCTTTTCATTAGTTCTAGTAGAATAAACGCTTTTAAACCCTTCTTTTCCTTTAAGCACAAGCAATGTGGGACTCTCATGGCTTGGTCTTAAAAGAAAAGAAGAGGAAGAAAGGCGTCTTAGATGGAAGTGCAAGGTAGCATAGATTTTCTTCTTTGTTTTAAACTTTAGGAGAACTAGTTGGCTTATAAACCCTTTAGGATGAAGGGAATTAAGCAATGTGGGACTCAAAGAACCTTAGGAGCTGCTGGCCGGCCTTGAGACTAGAAGTCCCACATCTCTGAATTCCACTCTCCAAACTCACTCCAAGGGCTATATAACAAGGCTTAGGGTCTCCTTTTGGATTAACTTCGAAATTGAATGAATTCTTTGAGTTGAATTGCAAATTTGCATTCCTCTTGAGATAGTTTTCTGTCTCTAGTCCATTTTGGGCAGACCTTATCTTGCACAAAGCGAGTGGTGGTCCTTCTTCGACACTTATCTTAGAGTCCTCTCTCAAGTGGCGTGTCTACGAGTCGTAAGTTTCCTCTTCCTTTCTCTTTTCCGCTTTTATTTTCCATTCATTCTTTTAAATGTCATTAGTATACTTCTCTCTAGGCATGCACTTCCCCATCACTAAGTGTTGTCTATTTTGATGAATCACTATTTTATACTATTCACAAAGTTTTTCGCACCGAATTGTGTTTAGTTCTCCATTATTGTCTCATTTTCACTATTTGGGCTTAATGAAACTATTAATTCTTATTTTAATTCATTTGAATTATTTGGGCCTAATTATTGCAATTATTATTTGGAGGACAATCACTATTAGTAAACTAGAGAAAGAGGGTTTGAACCTATTGCACTGCACCAAACGGTCTGTGAACGCCTACGCGAACAGTTTGTAAACGCCTATACCAGACTATCTGAGCATTGTTGTACTGAACGACAAATCACTATTGCATGAGAATGCCAACACCGGATGCTTGAGAGCGAACAAACCTGTAGAGTACTGCTATACCAGACAGTTTGAGCAATGTTGTACCGAACGACAAATCACTATTCGACGAGGATGCCTGCACCGGACGCTTGAGAGCGAACAAACCTGCAAAGCACTGGTGCACCGAACGGTCTGAGAACGTCTATACTGGACAACACTGAACTAACCTGCAAAGTACTGTTGTATCGAACGATAAATCACTATTGCATGAGAATGCCTGCACTGGACGCCTGACCTGCAAAGCACTATTGAACCAAACGACAAATCCTAATTCACCGAACGGTTAGATGAAGTGACCAGAGAAAGATAGTGTTGGAATCATATTCTAGGATTAAAAGAGTGTTACAAAGTCATTTACCAATATCCACATCAACATTAGATTTTAATTTCATTTTTTAAATTAGCTTTAGGCTCATTTTTTGCTGTAAGACCCAAAATAAATACGACACTAGTGTAGTAAGACAAAATGGCACCGATTAAATTTTCTTATAGGCACCGGTTCTACAACCGAGGCATATACAGACGAGGTAAAAAATGGTAGGTTTTATGCCTCGGTTATGAACTGGGTCAAAAAAATAGGATTATGCCTCGGTTTTTAGGTAACCGAGGCATTAACGTGTTTTTTTTTTAATTTTTTCAACCTTTATCAATAAGAAACAGAACCAGAACATCAACTCTAAAACCATTATCAGACATGAAAATCAAAAGGTAAAATCAATGCATGAAAGAAATGAGACAAAACATAAAGTAAATGTAGAAATGTAAATTGAATCATCAAACTGAAACGTACAAGCTTTTATTAAAAACTGGAAATGAAAATACAATTGATGTATAGTGTCTGTCACCCACTGTATGTTTCTATTTTACAAAACTCCTTTATATAGGAGAAAACAAAAACAGAAAAGCGGAAAAGAGGGGGCAAAGGGGAAAGAACCGAATAAACTTGGAATATTCTTGGTTGCTCTTCAACTGACTCTAACCTCTCTTCTCTTCAACCGTCAACCGCTTCTCGGTCTGATCAGCATTCTAGTTCGATCAGTTTCTAGGACTGCTTCCGTTGGACCTTGGAGCTTGCGTCTGATTCTGTTCTACTTCTTCTCTTTTCGCAAGAACCCTAGCCATCAGTGAGAGAGTTGGGAGAAAGCCCCAAATTGATTTAAGCCTCCCTACGTAGAATGAACTCGAGAAAGAAAACCATGTCAGCTTTGCCTCTTTGCAGCAGTATGAAACGCTGCGTTTCATTAAACTTCACTCCAAGAGGACTTCAACCCATTCCATCGCCAAGCCTTATTCAGCCACTGCCAGCCCACTTTGCTCCATTTCAGCCCAATCAACCAAAGACTTGATCTGCAGAAAAAAAATAGGATTTTAAACAGCAAACAGAAAAGATAAAAGACTAAAAAAATTATTTATTTTTTTTCTGAATATTTTTCTAAAAGAGAAATTACCTAATTATTTAAAAACATATTTTATTTAACTAAAAAGGGAAAATAACACTATTTTTACAAAACTCTAAAATTAAAGACTCAAAAACACTAGACCTATTCACAGCACATTCAATCCTGCCATTTAATAATTTCCTAGCCATTTCTTTCAGTCAAAACTGCATAACAATATTTCTTAGCTTTAAACCTCAGTTTCAGCAATCCAAGCATTTGAGAAATAACTTAATTCTGCTAATTTCAGCAATGAACATAATCAAAAAAGCATAAGTCAGTTTCAGCCTCACAAGAAAGTGTTTCACTCAGATTCACTCAACTGTTTAGGGCTGTCTTGTTTCACTCACTCATGACATGTCAACCTCCATTCTTAACTTTGCAAGGACTCTAAGTGAAAGTGCTCAGCTCATGGTTTCATATAGATCAAAAGGTCTTTAATGGCTTGTAATGTAAATGGTATGAAGGGTTAGAAAACACAAGGCTAAATGGAGTTAGATAAATTGTGAAGAAGAAGGAAGAACCTATAACTAAGTGCACTCTTTGTTTAACTTTGGCCAATCAATTTTTTTTTTCTTTTTCCCTTCTCTCTGGTTTTCAATTCTGCCAGGTCTCAAATTTTTTTTTTCATTTCTTTTGCAATTTTGCTCTTTTTCGAAACCTACTCTTTCTTCTTTTTCAACACAACCAGATTTCTCAGCTCATTTTTCTTTTTCTTTTTCACTCTTGGCCTTTCTTTTCTCTTTTGCACTCACCAAGTTCCATCTCTCCCTACTTCTCACAAGTCTCTATAGGTTGGGTAATTGATGGGAAAATGGCTTGTAATGAATGGAAACAACAAATATGGCTAAGGCTCAAAAGAAAGGTACAATGGTCAAAAACTGAAATGGTTAAGCTATTGTGGCTATGGATGAAGAAAAAGAATGCCTAAATCATCTCTAGAATATACCAAGAGCAAGCTTATTGCAGAGAATCAATGCAAAATCAGAATTAAAAGTCAAACATGCATGAAATCACACAAGAAAGACAAAAATTTGGCCCAAAATCTCTCCAGGTTAAGAAATTTGCTAAAACTGACTTTCTGCCCTCTTTTATGCAAAAATTACTTCATTGGACTGAACTCAGATGCAAAAATAATGCTAGGACTACTTCTACTTGAATTTACAGCATGGAACACAATTAACAGTTCTAATTAAAAGAAATAAAACTGAGAAATGAATTAACTCAGTAAAGAATGAATAAGAGTATGAAACAAAACCTAAAAATGTCTAACAGTGTGACCTAAGCTATGTACAACCTATACAGGCTTACTAGACTCAATTGGAACCTAAAATAGCTAAGACAAAACAATGTAACCTAAACAAACTATCAGAAAGAACCTAAAGCTACAATTGAAGAGAAGGGGAAAGAATGTTCTTATTGGGTTTACTCCACTATGTTTAGCTCCTCTGTGCAGAGTCTCCAGGATTGCACTGAATTCATTCTTCTCAACTTTCCACTGCAGCAAGGTGTGTGTTGATTCACTGTGAATGATCTTGTTGATGTTTCTAGAGCTGGTAAACAGCCATCCTCAACCATCCAAAGATAGTAAACAACCACCCAATAAGCCTGTTTCATCGCCAACGAAGAACAACAACAGACAACAACATATCAGAAATTCCAACATACACCACAAAGCAATACACAACACACACAGAAGCTTCATCGCACCTTCATTGCACAATATACAACATCATCAACAAAAGACAGCATCAACAAAAGACAGCATCAACAAAAGAGAAGCTTCAGAGGCATCGGCGTGTCCCAGATCTTGACGGTGCCGGAGGCATCGGCGGAGGCGACCCACTCGCTGTTGGGGGAGAAACGCGCGATGGTGGCCGAGGCGGAGGCGACCCACTCGCCGTTGGGGGAGAAACGTGTGACGGTGGCCGAGGTGGAGGCGACCCACTCGCCGTTGGGGGAGAAAAGCGCGATGGTGGCCGATTGGGATTTTCTGATTTAGGGTTCCATGGCGCGACGACGATGATAGTAGACGACGACAATAACGGCTACGAAGGTGAGAGCGGCAAGGACGAAGGACGAAGCGAACGACACCGACGAAGGACTCGCAGGGGCGATGTTGGTGGAGGCAACCCTGTGGGAGAACAACAGTGGTGGCGGCAAAGACTAAGCAGCAGCGCAAAGAAGAAGAACCGAAGAAGTAGTGAACACAAGCAAGCTTTAAGTGAAAGATGAAGCAATGAATACAAATAAGCAACGAAGAAATGAATAGCAGTGGCAGCGCGCAGAGAAAGAAGAAGAAGGAGAACCATCAGCGCGAGAAGAAATGAACCGAAGATCGTTATGTTCAGGCTTTATGCCTCGGGTCTAAGTTCACCGAGGTCGTAGCTCAGGCTTTCTACCTCGAGTCTGCAGGCAACCGAGGTAGTATCACCTTTTCGTAAAGTTGTCAGTCCTTTAGGTACTGGTTATGCTTTGGTTCTGTGTGCAATCGAGATTGTATCTTGGTTTTGCACCGGTTCGGCGTACAACCGAATTATATAAGATCGGTTTTATTACAAACCTGCCACCGCCTTGTGATAGGCAGCGGTTAGCTGTCAAATGAAGCATAATATGCGAGTTTAAAAGCCAATATTGTACTAATGCGATGAGTTGTTTTAAAGATGAATCCTATGAAATTTAGAAATTTTATGTTTCTAGTGTCTATGATGAAATTATGAACAAAATGGTGTATCTTATTCAATAATTTAAATTCTTCTGATGACTATGGATGAACCGGAATTTAAATAAAAATTTTTATCATTGAAAGATAAATGATTTCTTAATTTAAAATTTGATGAATAATTGATTTCAGAAAATTATTTTATGTAAATTGAAAATGTAGAGTGTAGAATATTTTTCAATTTAAATATTAAAATAGTAATAAAAAAAATAGTTTATAGAGTGAATTGAAATTTCCATAATAATTATTATTATTAATGTATTGAAAGAATTGAATAATATATATATATATATATATATATATATATATATATATATATATATATATATATATATATATATATATATATATATATCTTTTATTTTCTATGTTACCGGAATAGAAAGTGCTAAATTCCATTAGCCTTTAATTTTGATCTTTTAATTTTTATCTTTGAATTGAAAATTAGTGAATTAAGTTTTGTACATGTGCGATCATTAGAATTAAAACCTTCTGCCAAAATTGTTTTTTGATGAATAGTTTTGAATTAGGAAAGCATGATGTCGGTAAGGTTTGAAAACTTAACCAGCCTCCACCTGTCAAATCATGTTATTAATGCCCAAAAACCCTGTTCAGTTTTTATATTAAGAAACGCACCCAACCCCACACTCTGACCACCATTAAATGCACCGCGCCACACGTGCAGTGCCATTAAAACGCACTCACACCCACTCTGCATGCAACTGCCAAGTGTCACGTTGGAACATTCGAAATCGTTAGTGGAATCCAAGTCGCAGCAGGAGAATGGACGTTCGTCTTGCATGGGAAGGGAAAATGATTTTCTAAAAAACTCTCTTCCCACTCTTCTGCATGCTTCGTCTTCTTCCCCAAACTTCTGATTTCCAATTCTCTGCCTTCTCTCTAGAAACCTCCATCTTCTCTCTACCATAACTCACTTTCTTCTTCTCCGATCCAATTTCAGAGACCGTAGAAGAGATCCAGACGTCATAAGCTTTCCATCAAACCGAACAAGTTCAAGTTTTGAATCTGGTAAGTTCGTCCCTTAGTCGTTCATTATTAGGTTTCATGCAAAACCAAACCTGGTTACCTGCATTCTCTTTGTCTGAATCAAATTTTGATTTTGTAAATGGTTTTAGTTCGCAAGAGTTGAGTGATCTGAGGATAGAAGTGGTAGTTGGGCGAATCCAGAAATTTCACGTTAGGACGTTCGTTCACGAATCAAGGTAAGGGAAGCTTATTAAGTTTAATTCATGTGTATGTATTGTGCTGTATGATGTTATATGAGTTATGAAGCATGAAATCTGTGTTAATTGATCTTTGGTATATGATCTGGATGATGAAATGATATATGAAATTTATGAAATGGCTATGATATGAGTAGTTAAATGTATGAAAGTTTATACTGAAAAATGAGTTTACTGTAAGTGAGGTTTGAATATGAAATAATATGATAATGAACGTTCGTTATCGAACGGTCCTTGACCGTTCGGTATTCTAGTAATTCCCTTGAAAAACAAAATTCTTTCATTTGGAAAGAATACTGATTTAGGACGAACGCCCTCTTATATTAGTCTTACGTTTGAGCATTCGGCCAAACGTAGGTGCTCTGAGTGTATGTGAGAAATTGAGAAGCTTGAAAGATACAAATTTCTATACTTAGTCACTTCTAAATAATTCACTTCCCTATGGTTATATTATAAATTTCTATTCTATTAATATTTCGCACCAGCGACGGGTCTCGACCCAAAGCGTTCGTTATGAGTGGCGCTCGGTCTTATACCGAACGCTCGTCCTTACACTTGATTACCAAACGTATGTAAATAGCGTTCGTCCAAATATTTAATAAATATCTATTACCACGTTAGGTCATTGACTGACGGTTAGTCTCTTTTATTAAATCGTACTCGGTATCAGCATCTAAACGCCTTGCGGGGTATTTATTCTTTTGGATTCGATCTATAGTTAGTATACTTAAATTATTCCTAGTATAATTTGAATCGTTCTAGAATCAGTTCATTTAACTGATTCAAGTGGTCATAACGTCCGTCCTTGGAAAGACGTTCGTTTCCTTCCGTTCAGAAACGATAACTTCTCTGTATCATGTTAACGTTCGTCCTCATTATGAAGGGGGCTGAACGCTTGCCTTTTTATGAAACTAAAATGGAATATGAAAATGATATTAAGTTGGAAAGTTGTTAAAGATGAACAGTATATGAGGTGAAACTATGGTTGTGGAATTTGGACGAGCGTTCCGTGGAGGAACGACTCTGGTATTGAATATTGGGAATTGTATAGTATGACTATGGTAAAGCTACTGATGGCAGTTCATCCTGATGTTCCGTGAGTGCTCGTCCTCACATAGAGGAGGGCAGGTCATGTGTGGGAACGACAGGAGGTCCTAGTCCTTTTGAGTACTTTGGACTAATAGGGCTAACCTCGGGTGGCAGCTGATGGACGTTTCCGGTTACTATATCACCTGGGTGCAAGAACGCCTGTAGATACATAGAATCATACAGTCCGGACGGTCTGTCTTATGAGAGTTGGAATGAGTGTATGTATTGTGATATTCTTATAAATGTTGATATGTTGAATTGTATGAATGACTTGTGAATTAAATTCAATAAGCTTACCCTGTGTTCTTTCCTTGTGTTGTCATTCGTACCTGTACGTCCGTCTTGTCTATGCAATGATCATCCGTGTGGATGTGAGCAGACGGAGAGGCGTTGCTTGAAGAAACGCTGGAAGAAGAAAATTTGGAAGACGCCAATCTAGTCGAAGTAGAGGTTCAAGCCGAGCCCTAGAGCGCTCGTTAAGTTTTAGTCTTTAGTATTTTCTGTTTAGTTTTTTGGACGTTCGGTAAATGTTTGTAAAATCGTTCGTCTCTGAACTTTGCAATACTGCTGTATGGTATTTATCTCTGTACTTAAGCCGTTCGGCTTTAGAGGTTTATTATTAGTGTAAAGACTGCACTTTTTACTGTTAAATGTAATTAAATTCTGATTATGGTTATTACTGTATTTTGGGATGTTACATTAGTGGTATCAAAGCAGTTTTGTTCTTTTAAGGACACTGTAGGTTATGAGTGCACTGTGTTTTTGCTGTGTGCTTAATGTGTGTTTAATGAGTAATTTTGAAACTCTTTGAACATGACTAACGCTCGTTTTTCTCTGTTTCCAGAGAACAAATGGCTCCTAGACTTCCTCCTCCCCCACAGCCTAATGAGCCTGACACGTCCAACAACGCTAGGCTGTTGGAAACGGTGATAGATAGGTTACAACAGTAGAATAACACTCTGATGGAATAGAACGCCACTCAGATGCAGCAAAACCAGAATGGTTTGCAAAGTTTGGAGGCCGCTCGTGCCAACTCAGAAGCTACGCAGAGGCAACTGATGGATATCCTTGCCGCTACCAGGGGCACAACAGGAGCGTCATCTTCTAACGCCGCCCAACCTGCAGAGTGGAGTTTGGAAAGCTTCCTCCAACATCATCCGGCCAAGTTCAGTGGAAAATGTCTCCGGATGAAGCGGATCAGTGGCTAAGAGATATAGAGCGGATCTACAACGCTAAGAGGTGTCCGGATGACAACCGATTAGCCTTTACAGAATACTTGCTGACTGGTGAAGCTAGTCACTGGTGGACGAGCATTAAAGTCATTTTGACGGACGCTCAGAGTCCCATTACTTGGGCGGTTTTCAGAACTAAATTCTATGAAGAGTATTTCCCGGACAGCGTGCGCTTTGCTAAGGAAGTTGAGTTTCTACAGTTGGTACAAGGGGGGACGTCCATCTCGGAGTATACCAACAAATTTAAGCATCTGGTCCGTTTTAAAACCATGGCTACAAGTGAAGAATGGCAATGCAGGAAGTTTGAGAACGGGCTGAGGAGTGATTTGAAGGTATTAATATCCAGCTTGTGCATTAGATCATTCCCTGCTATGGTCGAGAGAGCAAAAGTGTTGGAGAAGAACGTGGCTGAGGCAGAGCAACAGAAGAAGCAACAATTGAGTAGGGGGCCGGTTTTAGCAAGAAATACTTCTACTATGAGAAGACCCTCGTACGTTCGTCCAACTCAATCCTCTGGTGGATCACAAGCCTTGGTTACTGTCGGCCAATCTGGGCAGCAGAGGAATTTGACTTGTTTTCAGTGTGGAGGACCGCACTATCGGTGGGCCTGTCCTCAACTGTCTGGGGGAAAATACTGCAACAGATGCAGAAGGAATGGACACTTAGATCATGAGTGTAACATGGGAGGCCGTGCGGCAACAAGGCCGCCGAACGCTGGAAGAACACAACAAGGGAGAGGTGGACGTGCGTAGGTAGTGGGGAGAGTGTATGCAATCACGGGCGCTGAAGCTACTAGTTCAGGTACACTCATCATCAGTACTTGTTTGCTGTTTGGAAAGCCTTGCTGCGTATTGTATGATTCGGGGGCAACTCATTCCTTCATCTCGAAGGCGTGCGTTGAAAAACTGGGGCTAGTGGAGAGTGAATTACAGTTCGACTTGGTGGTGTCAACCTCAGCGGCTGGTGGGATTAGAACATCTACGGGTTGCGTTAGATGTCCTATAGAAGTTGAGGGGCGTAGATTCAAAGTTAACCTTATCTGCTTACCTCTTCAAGGTCTAGAGGTAATTTTAGGGATGGATTGGTTAGCTACCAATCGCATTCTCATAGACTGTGGTAAGAAGGAGTTAGTCTTTCCTGATGAAGAAGAAGAGGAATTGTCAATGACGCTCCGTCAGCTGAAGGAAGATATCGTCGAGGGCGCCTACTGTTTTCTGATAATGACGCATTCAGATGAAGGATTTGAAGGAGTGAGCTGGGAACGATCGTCACGAAATGAGTTG
The DNA here is from genome assembly GCF_016808095.1 of Vigna angularis. NCBI lineage: Eukaryota > Viridiplantae > Streptophyta > Magnoliopsida > Fabales > Fabaceae > Vigna > Vigna angularis. Next base: position 10,400,169 of record NC_068975.1, on the reverse strand, counting down.
AATGGAGGACGATTGGTAATTGAGGAATTTCCTGAAGTCTTTCCAGACGAGATACCTGGACTACCTCCTGTTCGTGAGGTTGAATTTACGATCGACTTGGTGACGACAGCAGCGCCTATTTCTGTTCAACCTTATCGTATGTCGCCTGCGGAGTTGGTTGAGCTCAAGAAGCAGATTGAAGAATTGATGGACAAGCAGTTCATCAGGCCGAGCGTATCGCCTTGGGGGGCGCCTGTGTTGTTAGTGAAGAAGAAGGATGGCAGTTCCAGACTTTGCATTGACTACAGGCAACTTAATAAGCTGACCATCAAGAACAAGTATCCACTGCCTCGGATTGACGACCTATTGGATCAGTTGCAGGGCACGAATGTATTTTCGAAGATTGACTTACGCTCGGGCTATCACCAAATTCGGGTGAAGGAAGGGGACATTCAGAAGACGGCCTTTAGGTCTCGTTATGGGCATTATGAGTATGTGGTGATGCCGTTCGGGGTGATGAACGCGCCAGCAATCTTCATGGACTACATGAACCGTATATTCCGGCCATACCTAGACAAGTTCGTAGTGGTCTTCATTGATGACATCCTTATTTACTCCAAGAGCCATGAAGAACATGAGGAACACTTGAGGGTAGTGCTTGGCGTGTTGAAGGAAAAGGAACTGTACGCCAAATTATCAAAGTGTGAATTTTGGATGAAGAGCGTGCAGTTCTTGGGACACGTTGTGTCAGCTGAAGGAATCTCTGTGGACCCGGCAAAAGTACGAGCGGTTTTGGAGTGGGCGAGTCCGCGTTCGGTCACAGAAGTGCGGAGTTTCGTTGGTCTTGCAGGCTACTATAGGCGTTTTATCGAAGGTTTTTCTAAGATAGTAGCACCACTGACGCAGCTTACGCGCAAGGATCACCCGTTCGCTTGGACCGATCGGTATGAAGAGAGTTTTCTAGAGCTTAAGCGGAAGTTGACGAGCGCTCCGGTTTTAGTGATTCCAGACATTGCCAAACCATTTGAAGTTTACTATGATGCCTCTCACCAAGGTTTGGGCTGTGTACTGATGCAAGAGAGACGAGCAGTGGCGTACGCTTCTCGACAACTGAAGATTCACGAGAAGAACTATCCGACGCATGACCTGGAGCTGGCAGCGGTCGTCTTTGCTCTGAAGATTTGGAGACATCATCTGTATAGAGCCACCTTTCAGGTTTTCAGCGATCACAAGAGTCTCAAGTACCTCTTTGATCAAAAGGAGTTAAACATGAGGCAGAGGAGGTGGCTTGAGTTTCTAAAGGATTATGAGTTTGAGTTACTCTACCATCCAGGGAAGGCTAATGTAGTGGCGAACGCCCTAAGCAGGAAATCGGTTCATGTTTCAGTTATGATGGTGAGAGAACTCAATCTGGTGGAGAGCTTTAGAGACCTAAGGTTGCAGTTCGAATTGGAGCCGAACAGTATCAAATGCTGCAACCTCAGAATAACAAGTAACGTATTGGACCGGATCAGAATGAAACAACTGGAAGATGAGGAATTGTTGAAGATCAGAAAAGCGCTCGGCACGGATCAAGCAAAAGAATTCAACGCTGGAACGGACGACTTATTACGCTATATGGGTAGGACGTGCGTTCCTAACGACGACGAGCTGAAGAGAATCATCCTAGAGGAAGGACATCACAGCCGTCTTAGCATGCACCCCGGCATGACTAAGATGTATCAAGACCTTAGGAAGACGTTTTGGTGGCCTGGAATGAAGAGTGATGTCGCTCGTTTCGTGGCATCATGCTTAACTTGTCAGCGAGCGAAGGCTGAACACCAAAGACCAAGCGATTTGCTGCAGCAGCTTGAGATCCCGGAATGGAAGTGGGACAGCATCTCCATGGATTTCGTGACCCACCTGCCACGTACGGTAAGAAACCATGACTCAATTTGGGTGATCGTGGATAGGCTAACGAAGAGCGCCCACTTCCTGGCAGTTAACTTGAAGATGTCAATGACCAATCTAGCAAAGCTTTACATCCGGGAAATCGTTCGTCTACATGGAGTGCCTTCAAACATAATTTCTGACCGAGACACGAGGTTCACATCTCGGTTTTGGCAATCTCTGCAAGGTGAATTGGGGAGCAAATTACAAATGAGTTCAGCTTATCATCCTCAGACGGACGATCAATCTGAGAGGACCATCCAGACGCTCGAGGACTTACTGAGGACGTGCGTCCTAGATCACATGGGCGCCTGGGATGAAGTACTTCCGTTAGTGGAGTTCACCTACAACAACAACTTCCAGTCCAGCATTGGAATGACTCCCTTCGAAGCTCTTTATGGACGTAAGTGTCGCACGCCACTTTGCTGGTTTCAAGAAGGAGAGAACGTATTGACTGGACCCGAACTCATACAACAAACGACTGAAAAGGTGAAGTTAATTCAAGAGAGGTTGAAGACGTCAAGGAGTAGGCAGAAGTCCTATGCAGACAAGAGAAGGAGACCGTTAGAGTTCCAAACTGGCGATCACGTATTCCTTAGGCTGAATCCAACCACAGGAGTCGGCAGAGCTATGCGACCAAAGAAGTTATCCCCGAAGTTCGTCGGACCCTATGAAATACTAAGGAAGATTGGCCCAGTAGAGTACGAGCTAGCCTTGCCTCCTCAATTGTCCAATCTTCATCTGGTATTCCACGTTTCCCAACTCCGGAAATACATAGCAAATCCCTCGCACATATTGGAGCTCGAGGACGTTCCTCTTCGTCAAGACCGAACGTTCGAAATCAAGCCAGTTCGGGTTGAAGACGTCTGTACTAAGTATTATAGCGGAAAAGTCGTTCGTTTAGTGAAGATGGTGTGGGATGAAAAGACGGGCGACACTACCTGGGAAGTAGAGGACGCCATGAAGGACTTGTACCCTCACCTATTTCCTGGTAAGCTTTAATTTTCGAGGACGAAAATTTTTTTTTAGTTAGGGAGAATGTAAGGTCTTGAAAACTTAACCAGCCTCCACCTGTCAAATCATGTTATTAATGCCCAAAAACCCTGTTTAGATTTTATATTAAGAAACGCACCCAACCCCACACTCTGACCACCATTAAATGCATCGCGCCACACGTGCAGTGCCATTAAAACGCACTCACACCCACTCTGCATGCAACTGCCAAGTGTCACGTTGGAACATTCGAAATCGTTAGTGGAATCCAAGTCGCAACAGGAGAATGGACGTTCGTCTTGCATGGGAAGGGAAAATGATTTTCTAAAAAACTCTCTTCCCACTCTTCTGCATGCTTCGTCTTCTTCCCCAAACTTCTGATTTCCAATTCTCTGCCTTCTCTCTAGAAACCTCCATCTTCTCTCTACCATAACTCACTTTCTTCTTCTCCGATCCAATTTCAGAGACCGTAGAAGAGATCCAGACGTCATAAGCTTTCCATCAAACCGAACAAGTTCAAGTTTTGAATCTGGTAAGTTCGTCCCTTAGTCGTTCATTATTAGGTTTCATGCAAAACCAAACCTGGTTACCTGCATTCTCTTTGTCTGAATCAAATTTTGATTCTGTAAATGGTTTTAGTTCGCAAGAGTTGAGTGATCTGAGGATAGAAGTGGTAGTTGGGCGAATCCAGAAATTTCACGTTAGGACGTTCGTTCACGAATCCAGGTAAGGGAAGCTTATTAAGTTTAATTCATGTGTATGTATTGTGCTATATGATGTTATATGAGTTATGAAGCATGAAATCTGTGTTAATTGATCTTTGGTATATGATCTGGATGATGAAATGATATATGAAATTTATGAAATGGGCTATGATATGAGTAGTTAAATGTATGAAAGTTTATACTGAAAAATGAGTTTACTGTGAGTGAGCTTTGAATATGAAATAATATGATAATGAACGTTCGTTATCGAACGGTCCTTGACCGTTCGGTATTCTAGTAATTCCCTTCAAAAACAGAATTCTTTCATTCGGAAAGAATACTGATTTAGGACGAACGCCCTCTTATATTAGTCTTACGTTTGAGCGTTCGGCCAAACGTAGGTGCTCTGAGTGTTATGTGAGAAATTGAGAAGCTTGAAAGATACAAATTTCTATACTTAGTCACTTCTAAATAATTCACTTCCCTATGGTTATCTTATAAATTTCTATTCTATTAATATTTCGCACCAGCGACGGGTCTTGACCCAAAGCGTTCGTTATGAGTGGCGCTCGGTCTTATACCGAACGTTCGTCCTTACACTTGATTACCAAACGTATGTAAATAGCGTTCGTCCAAATATTTAATAAATATCTATTACCGCGTTAGGTCATTGACTGGCGGTTAGTCTCTTTTATTAAATCGTACTCGGTATCAGCATCTAAACGCCTTGCGGGGTATTTATTCTTTTGGATTCGATCTATAGTTAGTATACTTAAATTATTCCTAGTATAATTTGAATCGTTCTAGAATCAGTTCATTTAACTGATTCAAGTGGTCATAACGTCCGTCCTTGGAAAGACGTTCGTTTCCTTCCGTTCAGAAACGAGAACTTCTCTGTATCATGTTAACGTTCGTCCTCATTATGAAGGGGGCTGAACGCTCGTCTTTTTATGAAACTAAAATGGAATATGAAAATGATATTAAGTTGGAAAGTTGTTAAAGATGAACAGTATATGAGGTGAAACTATGGTTGTGGAATTTGGACGAGCGTTCCATGGAGGAACGACTCTGGTATTGAATATTGGGAATTGTATAGTATGACTATGGTAAAGCTACTGATGGCAGTTCATCCTGATGTTCCGTGAGTGCTCGTCCTCACATAGAGGAGGGCAGGTCATGTGTGGGAACGGCAGGAGGTCCTAGTCCTTTTGAGTACTTTGGACTGATAGGGCTAACCTCGGGTGGCAGCTGATGGACGTTTCCAGTTACTACATCACCTGGGTGCAAGAACGCCTGTAGATACATAGAATCATACAGTCCGGATGGTCTGTCTTATGAGAGTTGGAATGAGTGTATGTATTGTGATATTCTTATAAATGTTGATATGTTGAATTGTATGAATGACTTGTGAATTAAATTCAATAAGCTTACCCTGTGTTCTTTCCTTGTATTGTCATTCATACCTGTACGTCCGTCTTGTCTATGCAATGATCATCCGTGTGGATGTGAGCAGACGGAGAGGCGTTGCTTGAAGAAACGCTGGAAGAAGAAAATTTGGAAGATGCCAATCTGGTCGAAGTAGAGGTTAAAGCCGAGCCCTAGAGCGCTCGTTAAGTTTTAGTCTTTAGTATTTTCTATTTAGTTTTTTGGACGTTCGGTAAATGTTTGTAAAACCGTTCGTCTCTGAACTTTGCAATACTGCTGTATGGTATTTATCTCTGTACTTAATCCGTTCGGCTTTAGAGGTTTATTATTAGTGTAAAGACTGCACTGTTTTACTGTTAAATGTAATTAAATTCTGATTATGGTTATTACTGTATTTTGGGATGTTACAATGTCCATGTTACGTAGATGCTAATAATTTCAGATTTGAGATTGAGAAAGTGTAGCTTTCTCATTTTCATCATCCATGACGTATAATTCTCTCTTTTTCCCAACACAGTCTTTTCCTTTTTCCTTTCCATAGTAGCCTCTTTGACCACTTGGCTTCATTTCAAGGAAATGAAACAAAACATGCACATAATTTGAAATTTGTTACGGAGACAATGAATGGAGATTTAGGGACTTGGTTCCTCTTTGATTAGAACCGTCCAAACTATTAGGTTGTTGAAAACAAGTATAAAACGTCTGCCTTCTAGCTTAATGAAATCAACAAAAAAAATCAGAACTATAGAGGAGTGAACGTGAGAGTAATTTGAGTTCTTGGAGAACCATAGAACCTTCACGGGGAGTACGTAGCAGTGGACCGTAGAGTAGCAAGAGTTAGCAAATCTTACCAGGCTTGAGGTAGGGGAGCTGGTCCATTTCTTTTACTCATGTTGGAAAGTAGGGAAATTAATCTGTATATAGACTGTACCTTGAGTTGTTTGTTGGTCCATAAGTTCAGATCTGGATGAATGAATGATGCTTGGTTTCTATCTAATTGTAGCAATACATTTCTATTATAGATATATGATACTATATATGTGTGTCTCGTAACTTATGATATCTTTCAAATTCAAGTAAAGTAAATAAATAATTTTGCATATTACCTATATTGCACCGTGGCCTTATTAAGATGAAGGAATCTCTTCTCCTGAAACCGTGTTAGAAAGGAGGTATACTCTCCTAATTATTTTATTCTACTACTTTTAAATTTTGGTATGTTATGTTTGTTAGCATGTGAAACAACTTATTCTAAGGATGAATAAGAATTTAAAATAAGAAAGACGTTAGATGCCTTTACTGAACATTGTCATAAAGAGGCTCTACTTCTTTATTTTATTAGTTATTCTACACTATATGATTTTACTGTGGGAACCATTATTATGCATTCAAATTTATTTTATTTTATTATTTTATTTGAAAGTTATATTACCTTGCCTCTGCGAGTCCCCACTGATTGGATGTTTCTTTTTATAAACTGTATAAAATGTTATGATGCATGAAAATTATTTTCTAGACTTTGCTCATGTCTTCTTGTTTCTTTTTAACTTATTCTTCTTTCAAACCATTTCTTACTGGTACCGTGTGTGAGATACCATGTCTTGAGAAAATGACTATGTCTACTTTTATACTTAAAGTTTAAACTAAAGTTTATTATATATATATATATATATATATATATATATATATATATATATATTATAATAATAAATAAAACCATGCATAGCAGTCTAGAAATTTTGGCATTTTATTAGTACAAGCTATATCTTTAATTATTGAAAACTGGTAAGTTTTGCAAAGATAGTGGGCAGTAGGTTTAATTTTTTTACATATAAGTTAGATTAGCTGAGATATGTTTGTTTAAATATTTAATTTTAATATTACTTATTTACATTTAGCGTACGGTTAATATTCTTATTTAATGTTAGAAATTTATTTAGTTCTAAAAAGTTGAAACATTTTGGAGTGGACAAATTTCACGTTAAGTGTCAGAAAGTATAAATAAATAAATAAAATAAATTTGCTAACTTTGGTTCTTTTAGATTTAATGAATGTATGACCTTATGCAGTAGGCTTTATATTTTTAATTATTTTATCTTAATTTAATTATGTTATCTGATTATTCACGTGTCATCCTTCGTTAATGTGGAGAAAAATGTACTTTAGTATTATTTATAATAATTATTATATTTCAACCATTTTAGAATTTCTTATCATAGTCCAGATTGATAATATATATATTAAGTTCATACATATTGTTGCGTAACAAAGTCTTCATTAGCAGATTTTAGGAAATTAATCACAATTAGTAAAGGTGATAATTGACAACACGTTTGTTACTATTGACTCACAAGCTACCGATCGGTATCGACTAGCTTCCCATCCGTTCGGTCTTGACAATTGTTGAGCAGAGTTGATGCACAATGAATGTGATAACGACTACCGTTAAACAATTAAGGTTGACATTAATGACCATTAAGAGGTGAATTAATGTCAAATTCCTTTAAACTCTATAAATAAGGGTTTAGGTTTGAGGTAAAGGAGGAAAATCATACTACAATACGCCCTATTTATGTCTTATTAGGATTTCTTTCAATATTTAAACTGTAACAAACAATTCTTAATACAATTTCTAACTTGAGCGTCGGAGGACCTTTTGCAGGTACCTCCCCTTTTTTATAAAGAGGGTGACTAAGCAGCCAATATTGAAGGTGACCGATCGGTCCAAACTGGAAGCAGACAAGCGAAGCGCACCAGTCGAAGGTTAGTGTCTCGGTCTCACAATCTCCACTAAAACAACGTTGTTTTGGACGTGTTTTTGGACTTACGCAGATTATCATATGTTGAGATTCTTGAGATTAATAGAATAGTCTAGATGATTATCTAATTTTATCAAGGGAAGATTTATGCTTTATCTTGGTAGTTAAAAGGAAAAATTCATTTTTGTTTGTGTAAGGCGATAGGTGGATTCGAGTCTTGTCATTTTCTTTTTAGAGGAAATACAAATGTCTTGCCGTAAGTTTCTGACTCGTGCTAAGTATTGTGCTTGGTGAATGAATATTTCTTACCAATGTTTTTACTCGTAAGACCTTAAATAATAGAGGAGATATATCCGAAGCTACATGTGGAGGACGACTCTTATCTATGATCCATTTGACGGACCAATTTTGATATATGTTTATCAAATGTATTGTAGAATAGAACCGAGATAATAAGTCCAATAGCTGCGTGTGAAGGGCCAATGTCCATTAGCTGTGTGTGAAGGGCAAAAACATTTAAGTCAAATATCTAAGTGAGAGGAAGGAAAAACGGAGGGAGACTCGTGTCTATAAATTGTTATACGATACAATATCAGGGGATAACACTTAATGTTATTATTTGATGTTTGAAGTATGAAAATAACTTTATTTATAACTTATGTCTCTTTGTATTTTGGTTAGCTCACCCTACTTATATGACTACGATAATCATATAACTTGTCTCGTTATACTAGACTAGATGATGTTTCAGGTGACATCGGAGAAGTTTAGAGCGAGGATGCGTTGGAAAAAACTCTATGGGATTTTAAAATAAGTATTTTAAGTTGTGGAATGTTATGGTTTGTAATTCTAAACAACTTTTAAGATTCGGTTTGTAATCCAATAATTACTCTTTAAAATTCTTACATTATTATTTTTCGATATAAAATATTATGTGTTTAAATGTATTTAAACATCTTGAAAAAATTTCTATGACACTCCGAGAAGAGGTGTTACATTGACCATATTTTGTAGAAGCCCATTAGAAGGGAAGAATTGTAATTTGGGGTCTATAAACCCTAAATCAGATTTCACTTTCTCCTCTCTCCCTCATTTTCACGTTCTTAGGTTTTGGGGAGCATTGGGTGTTTTCTTCTTCTCCCCCTTTTGGGGGGTTTTAGGTTTTGTGCTCTTTCCCTTTCTTGTAGTGAATGATGTACGTTTTGAATTGCAATTTCAATTTCATTTCTTGCTTTCATTTTAGATTCTAGTTTCGTTTCTTGCTTCACTTTCCAGCTTCCATTTCCATTCCAGTGTTTGAATACATGTCTACTTTGTTTTCCATTTGATTTCTGCATTCCAGCTTTGATTTTCGTGCTGCATTTCCATCCAGTACTGTTTCACGTTTTTGTTGGTTTAATTTCTGCATTTTGATTCTGCACGTTTTCTTGTTGTTGCATTTACTGTTTACCGTTCGATTTTTCAATAATAATGTTCGGTCTCCAACACACTTCAGTGTTAGGACTGTTTGGTCACTATTAGTGTCGCTCGGCCTCTTTAATAATATCGTTCGGTTTCTCATTTTCGATCTAGTTTTCATGTCCACATTTACTTCAATGTTTTGAATTCTGTTTGGTTGTTTTAATTTTTTTTTAATGTTAGCTTAAGTTTGTTTGGTTAGTCATTAGCGAAACTATGTTGTTTCCTTGAGATTTCTAAGTTGGAAGTGTGTAATTTGCTACTCTGCTTGTCATTCTATTAAATCTGATTGTGTTCTTGCAAAGGGTATACACATGTAATTGAGCTAGAGACCAACTGTTTTAAATCTGTGTTGCATTCTAGTTTTAATTTAGTGCATTTCTTTCCATAAAACTCTTCACAACCCCTCCCCCCCCAAAAAAAGTGTTTGACCTAATTCCTGAACCACATTTGGTCCTTGAGAGACGACCTAGAAGTCACTTCCTAGTATTATACTTGTTGAGATTGTTGATAGGGGGAGCACTAGTTTAGCTGAACCCACAATCTCAGTAATATCTGTGTTTTTGAGGATGACAACACATAATTAATAACACATGAGTATTCTGTGTTACATGTTTTGTGATTACATGTTATATGCTTTTGCTTATTGTGATAAATTTGTATAGGCATATTTGTGAACATGATTGTTGTTCATTGCATATCACTGTGTTTAATATGTGATTCTAAATGTGTATGCATGACATAAGTTGATGGAAATGGAAAACCACAAGCACTTTGGTTGAACTTTAATGTGTGGCAAAACAACAGTTTTAAGTCGATTACATTATGGGATGAATCAATTAAAACTCAAGTGTTGGCAAAAACTTTTATCAAGTGTGCTATGAGTTATTTTGAAGAGAAAAGTTTTCAAAAATATGCTAAGTTATTTTACTTAATCGACTGCATGCTATCTGTATTCGACTAAGTTAGTTGTTATTTTGAAAATTGGTTGAATGCTTGACCCAACTACTTTAACGGTCATATTTTTAAATATATTGACCAAGCATTTATTGTGAGTCGATTGTATTAAATGTGCATTCAATTAATAAGCTTGACTGATGTTAGTCTGTTATAACTGCAAGATGTATTCGACTACATTAGTAGCTAAATCGATTAAAATGCATCTGATGTGTGTATTACTATAAATTGACGCTGATCTGAATTATGTAAGTACTTTTGTGCATTTTAACATTTTCATATCTTTTACATAAAGCTATGTGATCTTACAAGAAAGGAAAAGCTCCAAGAACCAAGATTGACCGTGGTGATCAAAGACTTGAGGTTTCTTGAGAAGCAAGGCTTGTTGATTTGAAACATTTGATCAATCTACACAACTAGGTGTATTTTGTGTGATCAGGATTTGCAATCTTTGAAGATTAGCTTGGATTCCCTGTGGTGTTTGCAGGAACAAGAACAGTGTTCTTAACTTTGAGGGTGTCTCAAAGGGATAAACAGTAGAAGAGGGTGTTCTTACTGCTGGTCTTGTCTGCTCATTGCCTATATTTAGATTAGAGGGTTAGAGAGGTGTTTTACACTTTTGACGTGAGGTCTCTATAAAAACCTTGTTGTAAAAACCTTGATCTTTTTAGTGCATTTGCTTCCTGTGGTTGGAAGGACATTGGATGTAGGCAAGTTGGCCGAACCAGTATAAAAATGACCGTTTGAATTCTTTGATCCCTACACTCTTTTATTAAGTCGATTATGCTGTCATTATATTCGATTAAATTTACTATTGCATTACATATCTTTTAACTTGTGATTCAAGAAAAGTGTAAAAGCATCTTATTTTGTGAAATAGTTTTTGAAAGATTATATTTTTACAGTTCACCAATTCACCCCCCTCTTGGTGTGAGAAACTAAGTCATTCTATTTTAACAATACTGCACTTAATTGAGCATTAAATTTGATTCGGGTGCGACCCTCATCACCTGTACAAGTGTATGAAACAACAATTGGAAGACTTTGATATTTTCCTTGATCACATTCCTCTAAAATGTGATACCACTAGTGCTATTAACCTTACTAAGAACCTTATAATGCATTCTAGATTAAAACACACAGAAATTAGACATCACTTCTTAAGAGGTGACATCCAAAAAGGTGATTGTACAATAGAATACATTGACACAATGCATCAATTAGTTGATATTTTCTCTAAGGCATTACCCAAGGATAGATTTTATGACCTTAGAAGAGATTTGGGAGTGTTAGATATGTCTTAGGATTGAAATTCATACCAAAATTGTGTTTTTCATACAACACCATGCAATAATCGATTATGAAAAGGGCATAATCGATTATCTTTAAGTCTCTAGAAACAACTTTTGGTTCGAAAATAATTGATTATTGCATGACATAATCGATTATCTTTAAATGTTCTTAAGAATTTGGGTTACTCATAAACAAATAATCGATTATCTTCATCGATAATCGATTATCAACGATTATCTAGGAACAAAATTTGAACAAATAATCAATTATCATAAGTGATAATCGATTATCAATCGATGCTAGTTCAAAAAATAATCGTTGCAACGGTCAAAAAAAGCTATAAATGGTCATAAACTGCTAGTTTTTAAATCTTATATATAAATACCCATCCAAAATCGATTAAGAAACCCAACTTGCACTCAAACTCTACCAAAATCCAAACAATATCAAGCTTTTCTCTCATTTGCCCTCTATTTTATCTACACCTTATTTTTCCATCTCCTTACTCTTCATGGCAAATTTAAGACGCAAAATGCCTACTCGTAGACGCACTAGTGGTGCATCTTCCTCCCTTCCTCTTGCTTCCAAACCTGCAACACTTGAAGGATGGATCTCTGATTCTGAAAAACAAGTTGAGTTCTCTCACTTTTAAAAGAAGAGAAGAATGATGACAGTCAAGTACGTCAGTTTAGGCTACTACAAATTTTATGGTTTCTAGTTTCCAAATCTAGTATAGCAAAAAGGATGCATTTATCTTAACCTCATTCGGGTTTTCTACTACAATCTTCGTCTTCATGATGGGGGTTGCCACTACAAAGGTCAAAGGTGTTTGCATCATTCTTGATGATGTTATTTGGACTAATGTGGCTATGCTCACCATCTAGAATTACGCAGTCAAGGTACATCTTGGAGTTCCAGAGTTTAATTGTCTTCTTGTTTTCCAGTCATTCCTTAGAAATCCTCAACAACAATCTAGTCACCAATAACTATTGTTGGGAGGTTTCAAGGTGGAAGAAAGGATGATCCATTACTTAATAGTTTGGATCCTATGTCCTCGTGCAACCAATCATGCTCAATGTTTTGAGCAAGATCTTCTGATTATCTATGATATTTTGAACCATATCCACATTGATTGGCCATGTTGAAAGTGTAGAAGTACCCAGCCTACCATCTTCCTTATGCCCTTTCTTATATCCTGTTTTCTTGAATACAAAGGGGTAAATATTGAAGGAGAACAAACCCAATCTATTCAAGTAGTAGGTTTAGAAATTAGGGAAACCACTTTTCATCAAATGGGCTTTGTAGCATGTGGTAATGTCTTTCTCCATAAAGATGAAGAAAATCGAGAAGATGAAGATGACGATATTGATTCTCACATGGCTGAACTAGTAAGATCCATCTCAGTTGGTTCTTCATCCATTCCTTCCTCCTCATCCTTATAGATGGAAGAGTTCTTTGCCAATCTCTCAAGGAAAATTGAAGAGATGAGTTTGGCTCATCAAACCAAGCTTGAAGAACTCATGAAGATGCATCAAACTCACCATGATTATATGTGTGAGCGCTTTGAAGATTTTGATACTAGGCTAGGCAACATTGAGGATCGCTTCAACCTTCAATCTCTAGACCAACCCCTTAGTCCAAATTTCTGAAAATTTGCTACTTTTATGTTTGAATCATTGTTGTCTTTTGTGTTCTCTATTGTACGTTGTAATTCATTTTAAATATATGAATGAAATTTCAAATTTTCTTATAATTGAATTGCATCTTTATTTTGTTGAGGAGGAGAAACTTTTAAGGGGAACTATTTCCTCTTGGAACCTTTTTGTTTATGATAAAAAAAGGGGGAGAAAGCTTTCTAAATAAGAGCTATTATTACTGACATCTTTATGTTGTTTGTAAGGTTGAATCTATGGAGGTAAATAGAAAAGCTATTAACAAGGGATTTTTTATCATCATAAAAAAGGGGGAGATTGTTACCAATGAGCAGCATTGGTGTCCTGAAGCTATTGTTGAAGTTTTGATGATGTTAAAAGCATTTTTATAGAAACAATAGTATAAGATTCATTTTGCATTTGTAAAAGCACTTAGAAGTTTTCATATCTAGCGATTCTTTACGGCAATAATCGATTATCACAATGGATAATCGATTATCATAAGATAAAATATAATGGGATTGCTCGCGCAAATAATCGATTATCACAGAAGATAATCAATTATCATTGTTTGGTTTAATATTGTCTAGGGCGCGCAAACAATCAATTATCACTTAGGATAATCGATTATAACTTTTTCAAAAACCCAATAACGACCTCAAATAATCGATTATCACTTATGATAATGGATTATCACTGACATTTGGGAGCAGGTTTTTTAGTTTCTAACGGCTGACCTATATATACCCTTTACTAAACCCTTGCAAAGATAACTAAGCCATTTTGAGAAGACAAATTTGTTCTGAGGAAGTTCTCAAATCTTAGAGTGCTCAAATAAAGTCTTATCGATAGGAGAAATGATAGAAGCAACTCCACACTTCAAGTGAGAGCTCTTCCAAACTCATAATGGATGCAGCAAGATAGAGAAATGGAGGATGATGCAGGTGCACGCCAAGTGTTTGATGAAAGGTTCAGTGGAGGTTGGATGAGTGTGTAAGGTTTCTCAAGATCAGTCAGCCTTCCAAAGGGGAAGGAAGCTAGAGGAAGGAGTGCGAAATTTACACTATAAGGTGAACTCGAAGCATAGAGATCTAGAGTAATTTCAATAGCACTTCAATATATCTTTCAAGTTGCATTTTACATGGAGATGCACCTCTCTTCTATAGGTGAAGAAAGAGCTCTAAATCTGAATGTACAAAACTCCTAAGATCACTAAAGAAGAGTATTTAAGATGCTACCAAGGTTGGGCTGCAAGTTCCATGCAAAAATCATTAAAAACGTGCGTTTTTCAAAAGCTGAAATCTGGTGCAGATTGGTTGAGCGCAGGCTGACAGTGGTTGAGTGAATTTCAATTCCGGAAGGTGTTAAGACTTCGGCGCTCAGCGCCCCACTTAGGGCGCCCAGGCGGCGTACGAGATCATATGTCGCTCAGGGTCAGCTTAGAAGGCAAGCAGGCGTGATGCGACTCGAGGAAGTGGCGCTCAGCACCCCAAAAGAGGGTGCACAAGCGCGAGACAAGGACTTCCTACGCTGAGGGCTTCAGAAAAAGGGCAGCCAAGCGTGAAACATTGTACTCCGGCACTGAGGGCCCCTAAAATGGCGCTCAGCGTTGCTATGATCTTCTTTTCTGATGCTTTTTCAGCTCTTCCTGAGTTCCAACTCCTTACTACTTCAACTTTTCTTCCAAATCATGTCAATTCCTGTTGAAGACAAGGAAATCTAACATAAAATCATTAGTTTCTAAGTCAAAAAGGGTGATTTTAGTATCTAAATTAAGTATAAAAAAACGGTAAATTCAACCGTTATCACAACCCCAAACTTAGAACTTTGCTTGTCCTCAAGCAAACAAAATGTAACTTAGCTTTCAAAAAATTCATACAATGGCTTCAACACATTTCAAAACCTTTTCTTTCAAGACAAGTAATTGCTCATATCAGCTTATTATAAAGAATATCAATCAAGATTAATAAATGCCTTGATTCAATTAACTCATTGTGGTGCTCACATAATCATGGAATAATCAACAGATGTTATCCTCATGAATGATCAATCAAGACAAGATGTAATCATGCATACATGGAACTACTCCTTACCAAGGGAAAAGTGTTTCTCTCAAACACACAGGTGTATATAGAGTAACTCATTCACTCTACTATCACAATGTCACATAAATAAACTTTGCCTTTCATTTAACCACAATCACACATACTCACAAGCAAGTATCATCACAAGGTCTTTTCCATGGCTTGTAATGTGGCTTGGCTAAGAAGAAAATTGGTTTTTCCGAATCAAAAAATCCTTTAGTTAAGAGAGTCATTCATAATTTGATCAATTAAACACAATCTCTCTTTTCGAGAAACCATTCTCACTTATTCCCAACTTTCCCTTGCATTGAGCTTTTCTTTTCTTTCTTTTCTTTTTATTTTGCTTTTCATTTGCTCAATACTTAGCTCAATGCTCATGCTTTTTATTTTCCCTTTTCAGATTTCCCAACAACCCCAAACTTGAACCTTTATCAATACCACACAAATATTCTCAACTTAACTCAAGGTAAAGATTTTCAAAAAGGGTTTTCATATCATGTTTAAGGCTAAAGGTTCAAAGGATAGAACACATTGTGCTCTCTTTTATTGGGCTAAAATCATGCATTATCTAAAAAGGGATAATAACAAATGGCCTTGATCATACTACACAAGCAAGCAAGTAATTCAATCATAGATAAACATTTAGATAAACTTCGTGTTCAATATCACATAAGCTAATTCAATCATTCACAAAAATTCTGGAGTTCAATCCTCATATAAGCTAATTCAAGTTCCAACATTTAGATAAACATCCTGCTCAATATCACAATCAAAATTTTACCTCATGCATATGTTTCACAATATTGTGAGCAACCACCTCCATATAAGTATCATTCATCATCTCAACATCAATAAATATAATCAACATCATAAAGCAACACTCATCACAAACATCATCATCATCAAACCATTTCATCATAGATAAAGTTTTAAGCCACATACATGAAATCCTATACCAAAAGCAAAATTTCAAAAACAAAAGAAATAAGGTTAGAAAGTTGGGTTGCCTCCAGTAAGCGCTTGTTTAACGTCACGAGCCTGACCTAATAACTCTTGCAGCACCCATCAGTAAGTGCAAACCTTCTCATCAACTTGTTCTTGAATCTCACTGGTGTGCCAAGTTTGAGTTGTTCATCCACCGAGTCATGATGAACCATCTTTCCTTCGCCATCTTTTTCTTCTCCTTCCTTAACCTGTGACAAGAAACACGTTTTACCTCTGATGACCAGCTTAACAGCTTTAGAATTATTCATTGGTGCATGTTCATATGCCACTTCATGAATGGTCTTCCAAGAATAATAGGGATCTTCACATCTTCCTCCATCTCCATCACTACAAAATCAACTAGGAATCGAAGTTTATCTATGCCAACCACAACATCTTCTGCCACACCATAGGGCTTCTTGGTAGATCCATCCTTCAGTTGAAAAGTAACCTTTGTAGGCTTCACTTTAAGATCACCAATACTCTCAAGCATAAATGAAGGCATCAAATTAATGCTTGACCTTAAATCAATTAGGGCTTTCCCTATATTAATGTTCCCAATGATGTAAGGAATATTAAAGCTTCCTGGATCTTTAACTTTTGGAGGAAGTGTCTTCTGCAGAATAACACTGCAATTGCCTTGTACATTAATGGTTTCCTCATCTAGATATCTCTTCTTTTTTAGTAATCTCTTCAGAAATTGTGCATACACAGGAACCTGTTGCAATGCTTTAGTCAAAGGAATTTTAATCTCCAATTTCTTGAAGATTTCTTTAAAACACTCTAATTGCTTCTCTTTTTCTCTTCTGCTACTCTCCTTAGGATAAGGAAGAATCTTTTCAATTTTTTTCTCAATTTTTTCTCCCCCCTCTTCTTCTCTTTCTCTTAACTTTACCTTTTCTCTCTTCTTTTTCTTCTTCTAACTCAACTCTTTCTTTTCTCTCCTCTACTCTCTCATCACTTATGCTCACAATAAATTTACACTCTTCCTTAGGGTTAACCTTAGTATTAGCCCCAAATTGTCTCTCAACCTTATCCTCTAACTGCTTGGCCAATTGGCCCACCTGCATCTCCAAATTCCTTATAGTAGCTTCAGTGCTCTTATGGTTGGAGATAGTCACCTAAATAAACTGTTGAAGGGTTTCTTCAAGCTATGAAGTTCTGTCAGATAACGTAGATATTTGTTGCCATTATGATTGTTGTTGCGGTGGTCTATTGAATTGTCCTGTTGGCCCAGATTGCTCAAATTGTCCTTGACCCATACTTGGGTGAGGTTTCCACCCTTGGTTGAAATTACCTTGGCGGAATTGATTGCCCATATAGTTGACGTCTACTTGGTTCTCCACTCGCATAGCATATTGACCATTGATATGATCACCACCACATAATTCACAGAGTTTATGTTGAACCTGTGAAACATTTTGCAGCTCCTTTGGCAATTGAGAGAGTTTCTTCATCAAATTCTCCAATTGTTGAGTGATAATCTTATTTTGTGCAAGTAGAGCATCATGAGATTATAATTGTAGGACTCCCTTCTGCTGAGGTGGAGCTCCTCTTTCACTATGCAACTCATTGTCATTGGTAGCCATGTTGTCAATCAATTCATAGGCTTCCTCTGTAGTCTTGCACTTGATATTACCTCTAGCTGATGCATCTAGCATCAATTTGGTTTGTGAACCAAGACCTCCAAGGAAAAGAATGACTACCGTTGCTTCATCAAAACCATGTGTAGGCGTCTTTCTCAACAAGCCTTTATATCTAGCCCACGGTTAACCTAAGCTTTCTTCCATGCCTTGCTTGGAGAAGAGATTTCTTGTTTCCCTTTGTTGAGTTTTGATTGTGGGAAGTATTTTTTCAAAAACTTTGCAACCATAACTTCCCATTTAGTAAAGCTATCATCTAGGAAAGAATTCAACCATAACTTAGCATTGCCTCCCAATGAGAAAGGAAACAAACTAAGCTTTATAGCGTCATCCGACACCCCATTGATCTTCATAGTGTTGCAAATCTCGTTGAATGTGGTCAGATGCTCATATGGACTTTCATGAGACAGTCCATTGAATTGGTTACTCTTCATCAATTGTATCAACGCAGGCTTTACCTCCATGTTTGCAGCATTGACCCTCGGCCTTGCTATGTTGTTAAAGTGATGAGGGCCAACAACTGTTGTGTAATATGCTAGAGTGCGTCTACTATTATTCTCTTCAGCCATCTTTCCGGTGCTTGATAACGGTTGAAAAACCGTTATTTTTATACTTAATTTTGATACTAAAAACATCCTTTATGACTTAGAAACTAGCTTGAAATCATGTTTTTGCTTAAGTTATGAGAATAAGAGAGTTGAATGGGTTTTATGCTTATTTTTCCTTATTTTGGTTGGAATTAAGATTAATTGGATGAAGAAGTTGAAGTAGCAAGGAGTTGAAGTCATGAAAGGCAGGAAATTGGCACATAGAAGAACCACTGTTCCACGCTTGGGGCGCTGAGCGCTGACGACTTGGGCTTGGGCCTTTTTTCTGTATTTTTAAGAAACTACTTAAGGTTTTGGACATTCTAGGGTTCATATCTTTGGATAAAAAGAGGTGAAAATACACTCCTTTCACCCCTCGAAGGCGGATTTTGGATGCGGAAGCTCCGATCTTCAACTTTTAGTGTTTTATCTTTCATTCTTTTCATTATTTTCATCTAGTTTCATTATGTCTATGGTGAACTAAACCTCCATTGTTGTTGGGGAAATGATGTAATCCTTTGAAACTCTCATGTATTGAATTGATTCTTGTTATAAAATGCTTTACTTCATTAATTGTTAGGGTTTTTCCTCTTTACTCTATGCATGCTTTGTTTAACTCACTCAATTACATGATTATTGATTTTGTCACTATGGACACATATGAGGAAATCTAGAACTGGGGAAATTCTCCAAAAGCAATATTACCTAGACATAGGAATAGGAGGGTTGGTTGCCTTTAAGCTTCTGTGCGAATGTAATGCATGATTAATTGCTTGGGAGACAAGACCTTGTGAACTAGTAATTAAGAGTAGGCTTTCTTCACCGAGACATCGGGTTTAAGGTAAATTAGAAAGTGGCATTAACATTAATCAAGAAGATGAATTCATAAATACATGAGAGTGAATAGGATAAGTCGGAAACCCAACAACATAATCATTCATTATTTTATATCAATCACCTTTGCATCTTTCAATCCAATTGATCAACACTTGTATTCATATTTATTTTCCACAATATAAACACAATGAATTCGTTTACAAGTCCTAATTAATCAAGAAACCATATGAATGTTTAGGCCATGAGTCGCTAGGGAAACGATACTTGGTCTTACCAATTATTATTACTTAATACGATTCGGTACACTTGTCGAAGTGTTAACAGTGCTATGGTCAGATCCTTGCGGTGAAGGTTGTAAAAGTATCTCTAAAGAAGGGAATAATTCTCTGGATGTTCGGATTCTCGTTCTCCTTCTACTCTCATCCAATCCTTCAAGAAGAGGTTCAGAGTTTTTCTTGCTTCTAGTACGAATCTTATTCTGGATACACACAAAGACAAAACCCTAGAAATTTATTATAGCACAAAAAAAAAACATCAAGTCAAAGCTAATATATAATCACACAAATAGAATAGTTAAACCACAAGTCCCCGGCAACGACGCCAAAAACATGTTAAAACTTCGGCAAGTGTACCGAATCGTATCAAGTAATAAATATGGTAAGACCATCGTATCAAGTAATAAATATGGTAAGATACCTTCCGGTACTCATGCAAATCATACATCATTCTAATGAATGAGTTAAACAAAGCAAGCAATGAGCGAAGAAGAATTACCCTAACAATTAATGAAAGAAACATATATAATTAAGAATCAATTCAATACATGAGAGTTTACAAAGGTTTACATCATTCCCCAACAACAAATAGAGTTTAGTTCACCATTGACCTGGTGAAACTAGAAGAATAATGGAAAAAGAATCAAAGATAAAACCCTAGAATTTGAAGATAGGAGCTTCCACATCCAAATTCGCCTCCAAGGGATCAAAGAGTGTGTTTTTGTGCCTATTCCGTCCAAAGATAGAATCCCTAGGACATCCAAGTGCTTAAATTGAACATAAAAATAACGGAAAACGGGTCCAAGCCCACAAAACTGGTTCTCAACGCCCCACTTAGGGCGCCCAGGTAGTGTACGGGATCATATGACGCTTAGGATCAGCTTAGAAGGCAAGCAGGCGTGATGCGACTCGAGGAAGTGGCGCTCAACGCCCCAAAAAAGGGCGCCCAAGAGTGAGAACGAGACTTCCTATGTTGAACGGTTTAGGAAAAGGGCAGCCAAGCATGACACAGTGTACTCCAGCATTAAGGGTTCCTAAAATGGCGTTAAGCGTTGCTACAATCCTCTTTTCTGATGCTTTTCTAGCTCTTCCGGAGTTCAAACTCCTTACTTGATGGCAACCCCTTTAGGGACTTCCCATCCAAAAGAATTATCAACTTAAACTAAGACTAAAGAAAGGGAAGTAGAATAAAGACTTCTAAAGCTATTTCCTTATCTAAGTCTTAGATAGATTCTCCTTAAACTTAATACTTTTACCTTGTTTTGTAGGACACAAATAAAGGTGGGAAAGTATGCTTGCACATCATAGAAAAGCTTACCAATCAAGAGAGTACAAAGGAGACAAGATAAGTCGTGAAGCCTCTTCTTTGGAGCACATTTGACATGTGGAACACATGCCAATCATGAAGCACATTTAGCACATGGAACACACCAGTCGTAGCTTTCCCTCTTTGAAGCACATTCTCCATGTTGTCCACGTGAAACATACAACTCACACTGCCCATTTTCATCAGTACATTACAGTAGCTTCATGCATATTTTAGATTGATAGCCATGCTTCTCTCACTCTATAAAAGAAAGCTTCATCTTGTATAGAACTTAACTTGAGTTTGATAATGAAATGCTGCTGAAATCCAGCCATTCTCTCAAGTTCATTGCTGATAGCTGATTTAGCTTGTCTCCCTCTAGCTCCCTTCCCCTTTGGAAGGCCATCTGAGTTAGAACACACTACACACACTCATCCAAACACTGCCACACATTTCATCAACCACCTTCCTTGCATCGTCGCATCTCCATCCATTCTCCATTCCGCTGCCACTTCTGAACCAAGGAGTGATGACAAATTTATGAACACCGAAAAACGGCGCCACAAACTTGTTTAACCCTCGGCAAGTGTGACCGAATCGTATCAAGTAATAAAACTAGGTAAGACCAAGTATCGTTTTCCCAAAGGACTCACGGCCTCGTTAGCTATATGATTTGTTGATTATTTAAGACTTGTTAACAATTGTTTTTAGGTTTAAATGCAAAAGACAGTAATTAAATATGTATGCATGAATTTGATCAATGGAAAAGAGGAAATCAAACACTTCAATGAATTAGATGGATGAGTATGTTGTTGGGGTTATCAATTTCATCTTATCCACGCTCATATACTTTTAGGAATTCATCATTCTTTTCATCAATGTTAATGTCACTCTCTAAATCACCTTGCAAGAAGGCCTATCCTTAATTACGAGTTCATACAATTCCTAGCATTCCTAGTAATTAGTTCTGAAGGGTAGAAGCTTAAAGGCAACCAATATGCTATTGGGAGAAATTCCCCGGATCTAGATTTCCCCGTACGTTCCCATATCGACAAAATCAATAATCATAGCAATGAATGAGTTAAACAATTCAAGCATTAAGCAAAGAGGAAAAACCCTAACTAAAGATGAAAGAAAGCATGTATCTTAAAATAAGATGTTAAAACAATTTCCATATATGAGAGTTTCACAAGTCTACATTGATTCCCCAACAACAATACAAGGTTTAGTTCACCATATTCATGGTGAAACTAGATGAACAATAATGAAAGAATGAAAGATAAAACCCTAGAAAGGTGAAGAGGTAGCCTGAGCATCCAAGATCTTCCTTCAAGGGGTGGAAAAGTGAGTGTTTGCTTCGTCTCAGCCAAAGATACAAACCCTAGGATGTCCTAAAGCTTATATACTATTCTAAAAATACAGAAAATTAGGCCCAAGCCCAAAATAGTGCCGCTCAGCGGTAAACTACCGCTCAGCGGTAAGTGCGTGAGTTGTTTTTCTCCCCTCAACGGTCTTTTCACCCCTCAGCGGAGCCAACGTGGGTTTCTAAGTGTCGCTCAGCGGTAAACTGTCGCTGAGCGGTACTTGCGGCTTCTCCTTTTGCACTTTTTGATGTCTTTTCTGATTCCATCTCTATCCTTTTTCACTTCTTTCACCAAATTCACCTTAAAACCTGCATAAAAACACTGAAATCAAGCATAAACCTGTCCAGCTCTCTTATTTCTAAAAATATAACCAAAAGCATGATTTCAAGCTAGTTTCTAAGTGTTAAAGGTTGTTTTTAGTATCAATTTTAAGCATGAAAATAACAGTTTTTCAACTGTTATCAAGGAGCCACTCCATTCTTGAAGGTAGAGGTCGCTTCTATCATTACTACTTCAACTTTTCTTCCAAATCATCTCAATTCCTGTTGAAAACAAGGAAATCTAGCATAAAATCATTAGATTCACCTTCAACTCTCTTATTCACACAAAACTATGATTTCAAGCTAGTTTCTAAGTCAAAAGGGTGTTTTTAGTATCAGAATTAAGTATCAAATAACGATAACCGTTATCAGAAGGAAAATCCCTTTGTTGTTCCATTCTGGAAGGCATTGATTCCAATCTGGGAAACACCTATTTTCTACTCTTCTTTGACTCCTTTGCTTCCTTTGGCTCTCCAAGCTTCTTTGGTTGATTCTCCATGGTCTTCAACCTTTATTTAAGGTTTAGAAATCAATGTAAATGTTATTTAGCAAAGTAAATCTATCTAAGACTTAGATAAGGAAAGAGTTTTTGTTGAAAGTCTTTATTCACTTCCCTTTCTTAGTCTTAGTCTAAGTTGATACTTCTTTGGGTGGGAAATTCCTAAAGGAGTTTCCAACATTCCCTCCCTCTTGAAAAACAATTTGTCCTCAAATAGGGAAGAAAGAAAGAAGCACAACTTTGATTGTTGTTTTTCCTCTAGGATAAAAAATATATCTACAAAAGATAGCAAAAATTAGTATGATTAGGAAGATGTATGCAAAGATAAGAGGACAAAATGAAGGCCTTTTGACAAAAAATTTCTTAGAAATAGGCATGGAAAAATTTAGAAGTCCATATTCATAATTTATTGGACTATTATCTTGAGTTGCTTGTTTCCACAGGGGTAACATTAACTCAAGATTCGAATTGCAATATTTTGAAAAGGATTGCATAGAATATGAAATGACAATTGATTTAAAAGAAAAATTAATAGTTGAAGAGTGCACAATGATTGGAAAAGAAGTAAAGAATGAGAAACCTTCACTTTTAGGTCCATGGGTATTGTAAGAGTAGGAGTTTCCTTCAATAGCAATTGCTCCGTCTTTTTATCTTTCTCTTCTTTCCTCTTTTCTTCTTTCCTCTTTTCTTCTTCTCTTCTCTTGTCCTCTTCTATTCTCTCCCTTTCTCGTCTCTCTTCTTTCTTTTTCTCTTCTTCTTCTCTTCTTTTGTCCTCTTCTCTTCTCTCTCTTTCTCGTCTCTCTTCATCCTTTCTCTCTTGTTCTTCTCTCTCTTTCTCATCCTTCTTCTTCTCCTCTTTTCTTTTCCTCAATCTCTCTTGGTAGTCTCTTAACCTTCAATTATATTTTCTTAGATTTCACCTCCTTAAGTATGAATTCAAATTCTAGTTCTTGAAGAAGGAAACCATGGTCGTTTAAACTTTCAAGAAATGTTTTTCCATCATCAATGTAATCTCTCAATAATTGTAGGTTTCTGTTAATAGTTGAAGGCACAAATTCTTTTCTCATGCAAGATTTTAATTCATACCAATTACGAAGGGAGGACTTTCTACCTATCCTAACCTGATATTGTCTTTCATCCCACAACTCTTTGAATGCTCTTCAAATCTAGAAGTGTTGAGACTAAGGACATAAGATTCACTATTACTAGAATGGAAATAGGATTCAGGTTTACTTTTTCTAGCAATAAATGGATGCATGTCATCAATTTCCATTTCCCAAGCTAGGTATGTTAATTCACCAATATCCTCACCAAAGAATGGAATATTTGCCCTAGCTTGATGATATAAATAATCCTCAATCCTCTCAAATTCATGAAATGAACAAGTCTTCCTTCTAACTTTGTCATGTTCCCTTTTAATGTCTTTGTAACTAAGTGGCTTATCAAAATTAGAAGACCTAAAATATCAATATGAACAAGAAGACCTATATGATCTATAACAAGACATATTTGTTTCTAAAAGTTTTTCACAAACTTCTTAGATTTTTGGTGAAGCATCCTTAGAAAGATTTTAGAGATAAAATGAACCAAATAGCTCCCAAGAAGGAGAGGTGAGTCTTAAATGGGCAAGCTTAAGAACCTTGTCCTTCCTAGCCAGAGTGTCTTTGGTTGTCTCTTACCTTAGTTTGTAGGTAGAAATCTTTCAAAAGCTTTTTGAATGAAAGATGAAATGCACCTAGAAACCAAATGAAGGTTTTGCTAAATGAAACGCGCTCCTATGTATCACAGAGACATAAAACATACATTCAAGCAAATTTAAAGAAAGCAATGCAAATGTAAATGAAAGATGCTAGATGGTCCTAAGTGAAAGTGCAAGTGACACTTTGAGCCCTTTGACACTCTTTCACACTAAGAAGTGGAAACTAAGGTATTACAATGTTTGATTGTGCACTTGGAATTTCTTGAAAAGTATTTTTTCAAGACACTTTAAGTTGCCAAAATGAAAACCATTTTAACTTCAAATGTTCCGTGATACAAAGCTAGAAAGTACTTGATACAATGCTTAAAATTGACAAATGATGCTTCTGCAAAAACCTTGCTGCAACCCTCCAAAATTGGTGCAAAGTATGGTGCAAAATGGTGAAATGCTGCTGAAAATTGAAGCTTGTAAGCACTACTTTGAGAGCTACCTCCTTGTCCATTTCAGCAACCCTTCCACTTCCTAGTATGCTACCCCCTTGGAGTAAGGATTTTGTACCTTGGAAGCCTCACCAAAACGTCACAACACCCTGCTACACACTAAACCAGTAACAACAAATAATCTGCACTGCACCAAAATTCAAATTTGCATACCAAGTTTGGTGGCACAAATTTGAGGTCAAACAAGTTGATTTCAAGTTTTTCTAAGCTTTGAATCAATGGAGGGACACAAAAGGAACCTAGGAGAGGCAATAGATCAGATTAAACAAGCAAGAAAAATACAAAACGAAGAGCCCAAAGTAGTGCAATAAGGTGTTTGATAAAAGTCCCCAAAGAAGTGCAAATTTTGTGATTTTTGAGTTTTGGGGTTCAAAACTGGATTGCTTGGTTTTCTTTTGCTTTTTATGGATGTTGTACACTTTTTTAATCATATCTTTGCATTTGATATCATAAACCTAGCTTTTTCCAATCCATAAATGAGATTTGAAGAAATGGAAATGTCAAACAACACTAAAAATAGTTACTACACCAGAAAAGTGTGCTTTCAGACCCAAAAATGAGTGGTAGTGTTTCTAAAGCTCAATTGATGCTTCAGGAAACTTTATATCATCAACTTGAAGGTGTTTAAACACTGCAAAAACAAGAAATCACACTACACTCAAAATTCACTAGTTCACTTCCACATTTAAGCAAAATTTGATGGTTTAGGAAGTGATTTTGCATATAGGCTCAAAATTTACCAAATAAACAATGCACACAAGTTTCAAATAACAAATAAACTTGCACAAACATTCATAATGCACAAAAACAGCCAGATGCTACAAATGACAGTAGCAGTTGCCAAAAATGCAGAAAAATTAGACCAAAATTACATCAAATTTGAAAACTTAATGGAATCAAAGCAGGAAAGCAAAAACAAAGGTTTAAGAAAGGCCTAATGCACTAGATCTAGTTGCATAATATGATCTAACAGATTTTTTAAAGTACGGTGCAAAATGGCATTTGCCTCAGGATCTAAAAGAATCAAAACCACAACGGCTCATACCAAAAAGGGGCAGGCAGGGAAGAACAAGATGTCTCAACCTACATTCCTCTCCAAGAAACATCAGCAAAATTTTGAGGCATCACAAAACAAAAGGCTGCTTATGGAACGACTGGTTGAAGAAATACCTCTAGAGGCACCAAAATTTGGAGCAGAGGTGGAGCGGCGACACTGGAGCATCCTCACCACCTTCCCTGCTCCAGCTAATATTGCAGTTGTCCGGGATTTCTATTCAAATGCCCGGATATATTCAGATGAAGCTGAACCATTTATGAGCTATGTGAGAGGGAGGCAAGTATCGTTCAATGCAGATGCAATCAACTCCTTCCTCAACATTCATTGGCCGGGGGGCAATATTCAATGTCAGTATTCTCAAGCCTTCAACAATGACTTTGAGGGAGTTGACTTCCAGGAGGTTGAGAGGACTTTATGCTTACCAAGAGGTCATTTCCATTTCAAGTACGGTGCAAAATCTTGACTGAAATAGTTACAACATTGTTTTACCATATTTTTTTTAACTTAACTACTTTTTTTATAATTTTGTGATTAATATGAGTTGCTATACTTCTAGAAATGCTTAACAATACCAAGGAAACTTGCACAAATCTGAAGAAGCAAAAAATCTGGTCTGAAACAGATTATAGCACTTGCACCAGTTTTTGAAATATTGTGCAAAATTTGGAAAACAGAAACATGTTTGGCACTACTGTTAGCTCATATGATCAAAGATAGACTTGATCTCATTTCTTTATATGATCTATATATGGCTAGAAAATGCACTGGACACAATTAAAAAAAAAATCACAACTAGAACAGATCCAAATACATGATGATAAAATGAAAACTACAAAATGTTTTGCACAAGACCGTGACATAACTAGAATGAAAAGTAAAGCTTGAATTAAACTCAAATAAAAGAATTGGACCAATTAAAATGAACAACAAGAACTAAGGAACACTCAGGGCAAAAGTATGACAACAACAAACACAAATTGAATCAAAATTGAAATGAAAAAAAATTGGAAAATGGTGAGCACTACACTGCACAACACGGTCAAACAAAAATATGAAGGTAAGAGCAACTTAGCTCTTGAAGCAATGCATGGATGTGTTGGCTCTTGATGCCAAATGATGGAAGCAACTCCACACTTCAAGTGAGAGCTCTTCCAAACTTAGAAGGGATGCATCGAAATAGAGAAATGAAGGATGATGCAGGTGCACACCAAGTGTTTAATGAAAGGTTCAGTGGAGGTTGGATGAGTGTGTGAGGTTTCTCAAACTTAGACGACCTTCCAAAGGGGAAGGAAGCTAGAGGAAGGAGTGCGAAATTTGAACTATAAGGTGAACTCTAAGTATAGAGGTCTGGAGTAATCTCAACACCACTTCAATATATCTTTCAAGTTGGATTTTACATGGAGATGTACCTCTCTTTTAAAGGTGAAGAGAGAGCTCTAAATATGAATGTATAAAGCTCCTAAGATCACTAAAGAGGAGTATCTAAGATGTTACTCAGCTTGGGCTGCAAGTTCCATGCCAAAAACATTAAAAACGTGCGCTTTCCAAAAGCTAAAATCTGGTGCAGATTGGTTGAGCGTAGGCTGGAAGTGGCTGAGTGAATTTCCATTCTGGAAGGAAAATCCCTTTGTTGTCCCAATCTTGAAGGCATTAATTCCAATCCGAAAAACATCTATTTTCTACTCGTCTTTGACTCCTTTGCTTCCTTTGACTCTCCAAGCTTGTTTGGTTGATTCTCCATGGTCTTCAACCTTTATTTAAGGTCTACAAAACCATGTAAATGTTATTTAGAAAAGTAAATATATCTAAGACCTAGATAAGGAAAGAGGTTTTGTTGAAAGTCTTTATTCACTTTCATTTCTTAGTCTTAGTCTAAGTTGATACTTCTTTGGATGGGAAATTCCTAAAGGAGTTGCCATCATTAAGCTTGCGTTTAGTGCGTCTAAAGTCGAAGTGGTTCTCTTCAAGTTGATTGAGTAGGGTTCTTCCATCTTGTGTTGAAGGAAGGTGTTTTCTATTTCTTATTATTTGTATAATTTTTTTGTAATCTAAAACAATATTTTAGTGAAAAAAGTTAATCACTATTTATAGTGATTACCAACGGGACGTTGAATCTTTTGATTCAAACCAGGATAAAATCCTTTGTGTTGATTTTCTTTGACTTTATAACTTTAGCTCTTATACTGTTTGATAAAGGTTCTTAAAGAAAATCATAACTTTAAAACCAACGTTTAAAGGAAGAAAACCAAATGTATCACATTTGAAAATTTTTGGTTGTAAATGCTTTGTTCTGAATAATGGTAAAGATAATTTTAGGAAAACTAGATGGTAAATCTGATGAAGCCATTTTCTTAGGTTATTCACTAACTAGCAAAGCATATAGAGTATTCAATAGAAGGACCTTGATCATTGAAGAGTCTGTGCATGTTGTTTTTTATGAAATTGTTGACCTTGAGGTGAACCCTCTTGAGTCAAATAAGCGCATTGTAGGTGATGAGGATTATTTAAGAGAAGCTCTTGAAGAGATGTACTTAAATAAGAATAATCCTATGAAGACTCAAATTGTATATCAAGAAGTTCTACAAATAAGCTTTCAACAAACACGAGGCCTCTCTTTGGACAACATCATCGGAGACATCTCAAAAGGGGTAACTACTGGACATAGTCTAAATAATTTTTGTCTAACAATTGCTTTTTTGTCTCAAATAGAACCCAAAAACATAAATGAAGCTCTTCAAGATGATAAGTGGTGCATTGCTATGCAAGAAGAGCTAAACCAATTTGAAAGAAATGATGTTTGGGAACTCATTTCTAGAGAAGATCATCATCAAGTGATTGGCACAAAGTGGGTGTTCAGAAAAAACTGGATGAAGATGGAAACATCACCAAGTCACATTGATAATAACAACACATGAATGCTGCCAAATCACAACAGAAATGAGTTTCTGTGTGTTATATCAACGCATATGCTGATTTGAAATTGCATAAAATGTGTGATAAATGCATATGTTGAACATACTAATGTGACTACATACTATCATGTTTATGATGTGATTATATCTGTGTATGTACAATATATGATTCTGTGTTATGAATACCACATGCACAAAAAGCATATCTGATTGACAAAATCGATTACAATGTTGTAGTAATCAACTAAGGTCACCAAACAACTTATGGTTTTGAGTTGTGGCAAAACAACTAGTTTGAATTGGTTACATTAGTTGTTGAATCGATTAAAACTCGTATGTTTGCATATATCATTTTCAAATGTGGTGTGATGAGTCTTTGGAAAGAAAAGTTTTCAAAATTATGTTAAGTTTTGGAGCTTAATCGATTACATGCTTTGTGTATCCAATTAAGTATGTTATGTTTGAAAAGTGATTTCTTGCTAGTCATAACTGCTATAACGGTTATATTTTTAAATGTGTTTGACCAACATTTAATGAGAATGATTACATTAATTGTGGATTCGATTAAGAGCAAAGTTTTTTGTAATTCTGTTATATCTGTTTAATGTAACTGATTACATAAGTTTAGTAATCGATTGCTTTTCAGGACTGATATAAACTATATATTGACGCATTATTTTAAAATCGGAACGATTGATCATACTTACACTTTCATATCTGATTAATTTCATTTGAGAGTTTTACAGATTACTCAAAAGCTCCAAGAATCAAGAACAAGAATAATTGGATCATCTTGAAGCATTCTTGAGAAGCAATTGACGGGACTACATTGATTGATCACTTTAGCACATCTGAAGGTGCATCTTGATTGATTAGGAGAGAAGACTTGCAATCTTGGATTTGTTGTTTCCCTGTATGTGAGCATTAGGAAGAAGAGTGGTTTGCTCTTGACTTTGGGAGGGGATATCTCAAAGGGTTTGCTACAACAGGGACGGGTTGTTTTGTGTTGGCAGGTGTTGTTGTTTCTATATTTGATTGAGAGTTTGTGAGGTGTTTACATTTGAGACTTGCTCTATAATGTTTGATCATTATAGTGAATTACTCTCCGATCTAAGGTTCATTGGAAGGATGACTGGATGTAGGCATTGAGGCTGAACCAGTATAAAAACTGTGTTTGTTTTTCTCTCCTTTATATTGTTACATTTTCAGTGTCATTGCATATACACGTATTGTTTCATTGCACACATATTTCTGTACTACACAAGAAAGATTTAATAACCTTATAGTTTGCGAAAAAGATGTAAAAACTGCAAGTTTTTATAAAACACCAATTCACCCCCCCCCCCCCCATCTTGGTGCTTAGAAACAAAGTCCATCAATTCTAACAAAACATATGCATCGGTAGCCAGGTTAGAAGCAATTAGATTATTACTTGCTTATGCATCTTTGGTGAAGTTTAAATTGTATCAAATGGATGTGAAGAGTGCGTTTCTAAATTGTTTTATAAAGGAAGAAGTATATGTTAGTCAACCTCTTGGGTTTGAGGATTTTAAATTCCTTGATCCTGTTTATAAATTGAAAAAGGAACTATATGGCCTTAATTAGGCACCTAGGTCTTAGTATGAAAGACTTAGTACCTTCTTGATTGAAAATGACTTCTCTATAGGAAAGGTTGATTCAACCTTATTTACTAAGAAAGTTGGAAGTCATACTTTGCTTGTTCAAGTGTATGTAGATGATATCATCTTTGGATCAACTGATGATTCCTTATGTGAAGGATTTGCTAACATAATGCAAGGTGAGTTTGAAATGTCTATGATGGGTGAATTAAACTTTGGTTTAATCATTTCGGAGGTCCCTATTTGTGCAGATTTGTGTCAATGAGGTACTCGTATTTTGAAAGTGCTCAATTGGGTCCCTATTTATGTAGAATGGAGTCAATAATAACCTTGTCGTTAATTATTGTGGACGGCATTAAATCTCTTGCGTTGTAGCATGCTGAGGTAGCATTTAATAACGACGTGGCACAATAATAACTCATTACATGGATTTATTTGATTTTTAATTTTAAAAAACTTTAAAATATGGTAAATTTAATAAAAACATAACGTTATATTTATTTCTAGAAATGAAATTAAAACATATTAGGATTAAGTTTGGTATTTTGGGGTCAGATTTTGAGTGTTCGGGAAAATTGGGGAAAATAGGGTTTTACGTGGGTTAGTTGTTCTGGTTTGAAATTGGGAGAAAATAGGGTTATAGTTAGAAATTAGTTATGGATGAAGTTTGGTTTTACGATTTTGGCGTCATCTATCGGGGGGTTTTCGGTGAAATCGGCAAATTGTTAGTTGTGAAGCACTATGGGCAGCACCTGAAGCAGAGTTGGGAGGGGGAGAAGTCGAGGGGGAGAGGGTGGTGAGTGGTGGAAGTGGAAGATGAGACAATGGAGGAGAATCTAAAGGTGGAAGAGATAGAGAAAGAGAATGAGAAAGGTGTTGTATGGCGTTGGGTTATTATAGTGTAACGAAGAGGGTGGCAATGGAGAGAGGATAGTGCCATTGAGACAAATTTACAAACATGTGGCGTGCGTGAATTGGGTGACCACAATAGCGATGTAGAGTGTGGATGAATTGGGAGGAGGCACATACAACTTCGTAGTGAAGAAGAAACAGTGATCCTGTTGTGGGATGGGGATCGAAAATCTCTTTTCTGGTATAAAATGTTGTAATAGAAAATATACATATATTTACAATATCTTTAAATCTAATTAAATAATAATATTACATTAAGGTATAAAATTTCACTTCACCTCTCGTTCCTTTTCTTCTCCCATACATTATTTGGTTAAATGGAGTAGAAGAGGAGGCACATACACCTTCAAAAATCCAACAAACAGAGTAATTCATCAAAGAGGCCACCTCAAAAAGTACCAACACACACATCCGCACCTTCCATTATCTTTTCCTCAGCAACCAAACTAGAGCAAAACCCGTTAAACCCAGAAGCCAAAACCACCAAAGGAATTCAATAATTCAGTGCAAAGATAAATCAACCAATTAAGCAGTGAGAGATAAATTATCACACTAAAAATTGGCTCCTTTTTTCCACTTCTTTCTCATCAATAAAAACACACTAAAAGTTCATAAACCCATAAGCCAAATCCATAAGCAGAAAAAGTATAAAACAAATTTTCATTATTATATCAATTTACTAATTAACCCACCATGTGATCGAGATCAAATTCTTCGTTAGGTTTTTTTATGTTGTCATCTACATTAAGGTATAAAACACTGTTAGACTGTTTAGTTTGAGTCAAATATGTTTTTTTCCTCTGATCAATCATAAATTTTAAGTCAATTTGATTTTGAAAATAATAATTATACTTTGTTGAGGGGGATGCAGTGCTGGGAGAGGAGGTCAAAGTAGAGGTTGAGGGGGTTGTGGAGGAGTGCGACGACGATGAGGCGACAGGCGGCGACAACGAGAGATGGGGAGGAACGGGAGGTGCGCCAGGCGGTTGGATTGGGGGGTAGGCATGGATGTAGATGTTGAAGAGGTAGGTGTGGGAGGGTGAGAAGAAGGTTTCCCAAAAAGGGGAGAAGGTGAGGTTGGAGTTGGTGAGGAAGAGGAAGGCAATTCTAGGGGTGGGGAGAGGTGGGAGGTGGTGTGTGGGGCAGCAGCACGATGGAAGAGGGCGAGGGCGTCGGCGTCGGGTGGTGAGAAGAGGAGGTGAGGGGAAAGGAGGTGAGGGGAGAGGAGGTGAGGGCAAACCAGTGAAATTCAAGAACAGGTTATGGGTTATCAAGGATATAAAGGCAAATGGAGTT
This sequence comes from Vigna angularis, assembly GCF_016808095.1. Lineage (NCBI taxonomy): Eukaryota > Viridiplantae > Streptophyta > Magnoliopsida > Fabales > Fabaceae > Vigna > Vigna angularis. Next base: position 10,367,126 of record NC_068975.1, on the reverse strand, counting down.
CTTGAGATTGAGGTTCCTTACTCTAGGAATGTCAAGTTGGTGAGAAGAAAGATGCTAAGATTATGTTGGTGTCATGAAATGAAGAAGCACATCAACATTGAAAATCAAACTTGAGCTTTATTGGGTCAAGCTAGTGACGTTAAAGAAGCGCTTGCTGGGAGGCAACCCAGTTTTCTAAACCTATCTTTTCAATTTATATTCGTCTTTATGTTATTTAGAATAGGTCTTGATGTACTCAGTTTGAGACTTATATGTGATGCGATGGTTTGATATTGATTTGCGTGTGATGACTATTACTTGATGATGCTTTGATATTGATTGATGTTGTGATGTTGCACAAAATGCTTATATATAGGTGGTTGTTCACAAACTGTGTGAACAGATGCATGATGTTATGATTGTGATTATGATGCTAAGCAGGATGTGTATTTTGTAACGCTCCGACAACTTATAGGGAATATTGACTGCCCCTAGACATCAACACGAGGCTTTCCAATGTGCTTTGTCCTCACTCGCACACTTTCCAAGAAAACTCACCCAGTACGGTGTGGTTCGAGGACGAACCAAGCAGAAGCTGGTGGGCATGTGACACCCGAGCACTGACGAGGGTGGGGAGTGATCGCCGGTGCAAGAGGCATGAAGTGCAAGGGGCACAAACAAAGTCCGGCTCCTGGCAGGCTTCCAATGGAAGGGACACATGGATGAATTGAACATACACCAGAATGAGAGGGATTTAGAGACTGTATAGGTATGGGACTATACAGTTGAAGGATAGCTTAAAGGGATTGATTTGGCTACTCATATCACCAAAATGAATTTGCTTTTCGGTAGCCTAACCCATAAGAACTCCATGGTTAAGACCTTCTGGGAAGTTTTCCCGAAAAGTGTGCGAGTGAGGACAAAGCACATTGGAAAGCCTCATGTTGATGTGTGGGGGCAGTCAATATTCCCTTCAAGTTGCCGGTGTGGAACAGTGAATTAGCTTATATGTGAGGTTTTGAACTCTAGAGTATTTGTTGTGAATGATTGTTATTCTTTTGAAAGCATGAATGATTTTGCCCAGATTTCTATGATTGAACTACTTGCTTACTTGTGTCATATGATCAAGGCCATTTTTTATTACCCTTTTTCTTAGCCAATGTATGATTTTAGCCCAAATGAAAGAGAGCACCAAGTGTTCTACCCTTTTTGAACCTTAAGCCTTAAACAGATTATAAAAATCCTTTGTGAAAATCTTTACCTTGAGTTAAGTTGAGAATCATGGTGTGGTATTGATAATGGTTCAAGTTTGGGGTTGGTTGGGAGAATTGAAAAAGAAAGTAATGAAAAGCATTGAGCTAAGTATTGAGCAAGTATGAAAAAGAGAAAAGAAAATAGAATGCAAAGAAAGAAAAGCTCAATGCAAAAAGGAGAAAGTTGGGAATGAGTGAGATTGGTTTGTCTAAAGAGAGATTGTATTTGAATGATAAGTTTATCAATGACTCTCTTAACTTAAGGATTTTGTGATCTTGAAAAACCAATTTTTCTTCTTAGCCCAACCACGTTGCAAGCCATGGAAAAGTCCTTGTGATGATACTTGCCTATGAGTATGTTTGATTGTGGTAAATGGAAGGCAATTTTGTTCTATGTGACATTAGGATAAGTAGAGTGGAGGAGTGACCTCTATATACACCTGTGTGATTGAGTGAAACACTTTGTCTGGTGAGGAATAGTTTCATGAATACATGGTTACATCTATGCTTAGTTAATTGATCATTCATGAGAATAGCATTTGTTGGATATTATGTGATTATGTGAACACCATGATAAGTGATTTTAATCAAGGCATGTGTACATCTTGATTGAATTATGTTTGATGAGCTTATTTGAGTAATTACTTGTCTTGGAAGAAAGAGTTTTTGAATGTGTTGAACCATTGTATTGATTGGTCGAAGACTGAGTTATATTTTGTTTGCTTGAGGACAAGCAAAGTTCTAAGTTTGGGGTTGTGATAACGGTTGAAATACCGTTATTTTATACGTAGTTTTGATATTAAAAACACCCTTTATAATTTAGAAACTAGCTTGAAGTCATGTTTTTGCTTTAGTTTTGTGAATAAGAGAGTTGAGGTTATACTTAATGATTTTATCACTAAATTCCCTTGATTTTTTAGGCTATTAGAATGATTTGAAAGAAGAGTTAAAGTACCAAATAGTTGGAATGCAGAAAAGTCAACCAGTTTCACGCTTGAGCACCATCGCTGAGCGTCAGTTTAGTGCCGCAACCACCGCTGGGCGCCCTTTTAGGGGCGTTGAGCGGCAGTTTCGTGGGCTTGGACCTATTTTCTGTTATTTTTATGTTCTATTTAAGGACTTGCACGCTCTAGGGTTTGTATCTTTTGGCAGAAAGAGGCGTAGAAGCACTCCTTTCGTCCCTCGGAGGCGGATTTTGGATGCGGAAGCTCTGATCTTCAACTTTTAGGGTTTTATCTTTCATTCTTTTCATTATTTTCATCTAGTTTCACCATGTCTATGGTGAACTAAACCTCCATTGTTGTTGGGGAAACGATGTAATCCTTTGAAACTCTCATGTATTGAATTGATTTATACTATAAATGATTTACTTCATTAATTGTTAGGGTTTTTCCTCTAAGATCCATGCATGCTTTGTTTAACTCATTCAATTGCATGATTATTGATTTTGTCGATATGAACACATATGGGAAAATCTAGAACTGGGAAATTCTCCCAAAAGCAATATTACCTAGACATAGGGATAGGAGGGTTGGTTGCCTTTAAGCTTATGTGCAAATGTAATGCATAATTAATTGTTGGGGATACAAGACATTGTGATCTAGTAATTAAGAGTAGGCTTTCTTCACCGAGACATCGGGTTTAAGGTAAATTAGAAAGTGGCATTAACATTAATGAAGAAGATGAACTCATAAATACATGAGACTGGATATGATAAGTCGGAAACCCCAACAACATAATCATTCCATAATCACCTTTGCAATCTTGAAGTCAATTGATCAACATTTGCATTCATATTTATTTTCTGCATTATAAACACCATGATTTTGTTTACAAGTCTTAATTAATAAAGAAACCACATGAATGTCTAGGCCGTGAGTCTCTTGGGAAACGATACTTGGTCTTACCATTTATTATTACTTGATACGATTCTGTACACTTGCCGGATTGTTAACCGTGTCATGAATTTTGTAGGGCAAAAGGGGTGTATCTATCCCGACCTTATTAGGGTTTTCTACCATAATCTACAATACCATGATGGCATTGTGACTTCTAAAGTTAAAGGGGTCTCAATCATTCTTGATGATGATATCTGGACAAATGTCGCCAAGCTCACTATTTGGCATGATGTAGTAAAAGTTCATCTCGACGTTCCAGATTCCAACCGCCTTCTCGCCTATCAATCTTTTATGTGAAATCCCCAACCACCATCAAATCGACGCCAATTACTAGTAGGTGGCTTCAAAGTGGAGGAGAGGATGATTCACTACCTAATTGTCTGAATCCTTTGCCCTCGTGCTACAAATCATGCTCAATGCTCTGAGCAAGATCTTCTCGTTTTATATGGAATCTTGAATCATGTTCATATCGATTGGCCTGCACTCATTACCAATACTATGCTCAAGGAAAAGAAATACCGAGCTTATCATCTTCCCTATGCTCTTCTCATTTCTCAAATTCTTGTGTTTAAAGAAGTAAATGTAGAAGGTGAGCATACTCAAGCCATTCAATCCATTGGCACAAAAATTGGAGAAACAACCCTTCGCCAAATGGGTTTTGTTGCCCAGGGAAATGTATTTCTTCACAAGGATGAAGAAAATCAAAGTAATGAAGATGCTCATATGGCAGAATGAGTACGCGAAGCTGATCCATCTACTACTGGTCCCTCCTTTATTCCTGCATCTTCAACATTCTCAATGGAAGAAAATTTTGCCAATCTCTAAAAGCAAATTGAGGATATGAGTTTGGCTCATTAAGCAATATTTAATGAGATCATTGAAATGCAACAAACTCACTATGATTATGTCACTGAGAGGTTTCAAGATTTTGATTGGGCAACATTGAGGGGCGTTTAAATCTTCAACCTCTAGACTATCCTCCATCACCTCCTTTTTAGAGTTCTATTTGTATCAGGATTTGAGTTTCTATGTTTGCTTTATTTTCCTAATGTACTGTCTTATGTTATATTATGAAAAATTGGAATTTTCATTAAATCTTGAAGTGTATTTATTCTCTTTTTGAGGGGGAGCAACACTTGAGGGGGAGGTTTTATTTACTTTTTGCTTATGATAAAAAAAGGGGGAGAAAAACTTCTAGTGCAGTTACTACTAACTTGTTCTATGTTTGTTAGTATGAAATATGTGCAGATATTCAAAGATGCTTTTAAACAAGGGATTTTTTATCATCATAAAAAAGAGGGAGATTGTTACCAATGAGTAGTATTGGTGTCTTGAAGATATAATGATTTTGATGACGCTACAAGATGAAGAACTTGAAGACTTTAGTTGTGATTTATTTCAAAGCATTTTTGTAGAATCAATTGTAATAGGAATAAATTTGTTGATGTAAACACTTAGAAGTTTTCCTGTCTTCAGAAAGTTTGCGCAGATAATCGATTATTTGGTGTAATAATCAATTATCACGAACTTATTTGAAAAACCATTGCTCGCACAAATAATAGATTATTCCTCGAAATAATCGATTATTCTAGTATGAGTTAGTTCTACCCGAGTCGCGCAGATAATTGATTATTCCTCAGGATAATCGATTATCACTTTTTAAAAGCTCCAAAACGAAACCGAATGATCGATTATCACTTTTGATAATTGATTATCACTGGCAATTGGGAGCTGTCTTTTCAGTTTCAGACCTCTGGGCTATATATACTCTTTGCCAAACCTCTTGGAGGTTTATCTGAGCCACCTGTGTCAGAGCGGCTGCATCATTTTGCTAATAACTTGAAAATACATAAATGCTCTGAGGAAGTTTTCAACTTTTAGTGGTGCTCAATCAAGTCTTATGAATAGGAGAAGCTTGTGCTTAGTGGGTCTAAGGTCGAAGTGGTTCTCTTCAAGTTGATTGAGCAAGTTCTTCCGTTCATTTGTCAAAGGAAGGTGTTCTCTGTTCTTACTTTTTATTCCATCTTAAATTAATTTGTGAACAATATTTTAGTGAAAAGTTAATCACTGTTTATAGTGATTAACGACTGGACGTAAAATCTTTTGATTCAAACCAGGATAAATTATTTTGTGTGATCTTCTCTTACTCTGCTCTTGTTATTTACCAACTGTTCAATATAAGTTCTAAGAGAAAAACACGATTTTCTAAAAGAACCATTTTTATCTTGGCTATTGACCGTAATACGCTTTTCCACTCTTAAAAACATTTCGTTGCGCAAGACACTAATACCTACAAAGTTATAGGTCTTCTAGGAGTAGTAATCTCAGTTTTGACCATCCAAACACTTTAAAAAATATGATTGAAACACGTGAAAAGTCTAGGAAAAATTGTACCTTTTGGGAAATGGATAGGATTGAGTATGATATATATAATCAAGCTAATAAGGAACTTCCATTCTTTGGAAGAAACACAAGTGCATTAACCTACTTAGGTTGGGAAGAAAATTGATGAAATACATCTACTCATGACTAAAATTAGTGATCCTTGTAAAACCTATTCTTTTTCTCAAACAAATGAAAATTGTGTTCCTAGGCTATACATTTCTAAATTTGAAGGGTATGCAAGAGAGTGGTGGGATAAACGGAAAATTAGTGTTAAACAAGGTAGAAAATTCCCCATCCATGATTAGAGAAGAAAGTTTGTGCCTCGAGAAACTCAAAGAAACTTAGAACTTATGAAAGAGCTTATTAGAGAAGGCAAGTCATTTCCAAATATAATAGGATCCCATGGAACAATCATCAACATATCTGCAATGATGTTAGAAAGCTCGTTTATCGCGCCAAGAGGGTTGTCATCAGATAAATGAATCTTCTTCAGTGTATGACTTTCCTCTCGACTCGTCTATTATTACATGATAAAATAGTTATGTTTTGACATCAATAAGAAGTAAAGTTTAAAATTGAGAAGTATATAGTAGGAGTCCATACCGAGGGGTTCGAAATATAGAACCAACCAAAGATCTATGTCATGTAACGAAAGATTGAAATGCATGTGCACTAGTGCAAAATTTGGCTTTAACGTCACCCCGTAGACGTTGGACCACAAAATAACCAACGTAAATTATTAACCGGTGGCATTTTCGTAAATAAGTGGGCATATAGACATCTGTTAGGAGGGGCCCAACGTCTATAATATTATAGACGTCGGGGCCCCTCTTAACAAACGTCTTAATGCCTGACAGGTAGGTGAAAAATCATTTTTTTTCGCCTTAGAGACGTCTGATCCTGCCACCCCGACGTCTATATTCGATTATAGGCGTAGGTGCCCCTCCAAACGGACGTCTTAATGCATGACAGGTAGGTGAAAAGTCATTTTTTTTCGCCTTAGATACGTCCGATCCCGCCACCCTGACGTCTATATTCGATTATAGACGTCGGTGCCCCTCCTAACGGACGTGTATATGTCTGACAAGTAGATGAAAAGTTATTTTTTTCCGCCGTACAAACGTCGGATCATGCCATCCGACGTCTAAATGGCCTGATGAAAAGTTGTTTTGGACGTCATATTAGTGAGGGCCCCAACGTCTAGTCCAGAATAGACGTCGGTTCAAGTGGGGAGCCGACGTCTAGTTTGCTGTTAAATGAGACATCAAACCCGTTGTTACAAGCACTTCATCGTCTTCCTTCTCGTCTTTTCTCTCCGCGGCATTACTTTTCCAGGTGCCTTTTTGTCTCTTTTGAATTGTTTAAACTTACTTTTATTCCGATTATATTAGTCTTTGGTTGATTATCTTTCATTTGAACTGATTAACATGAGTTTTTGTTGTGTTTTGTTCAGTTTTTCACGTGTCTTTGGGTAGCGTTGTACCACATTCTCCCTTTGCTAGTTTCCTCATAAGAAAAGCTTGCGTCTTTTGGATGTCTTATAGCGTTTCAACCCAAAACCGAACTTCGGTCCTTGCCTAGTTCTATTGTCACCGTTCGTTTTCATTGGCGGTTTTAATGGAACTAGGCAAGGACCCAGATTCAGTTTTCGATAGAGATCCAAAAGACGCAACCTTTTCTATGACGAAACTAGAAAAGGGAAGAAGGTGCTACTACGTTGCCCAAAGACACGAGCTGTAGTAGACGTCGGTTAATGCAATGTCCGACGTCCATGGAGCCTTTTAGACGTCGGGGTCATGTAGTAACCGACGTCTATGGAGCCCTTTAGACGTCGGGTCATGCAGTAACCGACGTCTATAAAGATGTCGGGTCTATTTGAGTCTGACGTTTGATTAACGTCACCCACAGGGATGTCGGTTCTGGAGCTGACGTTAAAAGGCCAAAATAACAGACGTTAAATGCCCTTTCTGCACTAGTGGTGCCTTAGTGACAATCCATCAATTGTTTTCTCATCTACATGGCATCTAAGATTTTTAGCGTCTTTTGGATTCGTGAAAAAACGCTTAATTCTGGCCACGAGTTGAAAGTACCAAACTACTTTCAAAGCAGAACCATTTTTTTCTGTGTGACCACTATCTTCACTATTGTCTTTTTGACTTGTATCGTGATAATCCACATTTTGGAAACTTTGTCAAAAATTCATATTCTTTCCTATATAGTATGCAATCATTCGAACATGCATGTATTTGTTTATACTCCATACCTATCGGACAAAGAATATTTTTTGCATCATAATTACGAGTGGGTAATGTATTTCCATCTAGTAGCATTTCATTCAACAACGACAACAATTTTGTGAAACTCTTATCACTCCGTATCAGTGGACATCGTTTCATACACATGTGCTTGGGCAAAAGCTTCTACGCCAACATCGCGGATCATGTCCTCTAAGTTGTCTTCTTCTGCTTGATCTTCCATATCCATTGTTACATCATAAACATTTTCAGTTGGAGAGACAGTTGGAAAGTCTGTTAATTCGCCGTGCCATATCCATGTTGTATAACTTCGTATGAAACCATCACAGATAAGATGTTCCCTAATATCACTTGCGTTCAACTTCCTCCCATTCAAACAGTTCACACAGGGACATCTGAACTTCACTTCATCATCACCACTTGTACTCGCATTACGTTGCGCAAACTCTATAAATTCTTCTACCCCTCTCTCGTACTCAGTGCTGACGCGTGGTAAATTAATCCACTCTCTATCCGTACGCATGTTTACTGAAATTGTTTACACAATTTCAATAATCTTGAATGATAACTTTGATTGTGTTTGTATTCAAGGTGTGACCCTATCCCATTAAAGGCGAGCAATGGATGGAGTGATAAGAGTTTTATAGAATTGTTGTCGTTGTTGAATCAAATGCTGCCTGATGGAAATACGTTACCCAATCGTAATTATGATGCAAAAAAATTCTTTGTCCGATGGGTATGGAATATAAACGGATACATGCATGTTCGAATGATTGCATATTATATAGGAATGAGAATGAAGTTTTGATAAAGTGTCCAAAATGTGGGTTATCACGATACAAGTCAAAAAACAACAGTGAAGATGGTGGTCACACAGAAAAGAATGGTTCTGCTTTGAAAGTAGTTTGGTACCTTCCATTAGTTGCCAGACTTAAGCGTTTGTTCGCGAATCCCAAAGACGCTAAAAACCTAAGATGGCATGCAGATGAGAGAACAACTGATGGGCTGCTTCGTCATCCAGCTGATTTAAAGCAATGGAAAATTATTGATCAAGAATTCCCCCAATTTGGTGAAGAATGTAGAAATCTTAGGTTTGGCTTAGCTATTGATGGAATGAATCCATTTGGTAATTTAAGTACCAATCACAGTTGTTGGCCCGTTATACTGATAATTTACAACTTATCTCCTGGATTGTGCATGAAAAGAAAGTATATGATGTTGTCAATGTTGATATCTGGTCCAAATCAGCCAGGAAATGACATCGATGTTTATCTAAGGCCACTGGTTGAAGACTTGAAGTTTTTGTGGGTTGATGGGGTTGAAATATTTGATGCCTTTGCTTCAGAAACTTTCATGATGCATGCCATGTTATTTTGCACCATTAATGACTTTCTAGCTTACGGTAATTTATCGGGGTACAGTGTGAAGGGTCATAAAGCATGTCCTATATGTGAACAAAACATTACAGCTCAACAATTAAAACACGGAAGGAAGACAATGTATATGCGTCATCGGCGATTTTTACAATCTAATCATCATATCGAAGGTTAAAGAAAGCATTCAATGGAGAACAAGAAAAAGACAATGCACCCAGTCCACTTACTGGACTTGAAGTTGCTGAGAAAGTTAATAGAGTACATAATATATTTGGGAAAACGTCGAAGAAGTCTTCTGTAACGACCCCTTGGAAAAAGAAATCAATATTCTTTGATCTTCCATATTGGTGAAAGTTAGATGTTAGACATTGCATAGATGTCATGCATGTTGAGAAAAATGTTTGTGATAGCTTGATTGGTACACTACTAAACATCCAGGGAAAAACAAAAGATGGAGTGAATGCGCGTTTGGATTTGGTTGACATGAAGATCCGAGAAGAGTTGGCACCAAGAGAGATTGGTAAACGTACTTATTTGCCCCCTGCATGTTACACAATGTCCACACAAGAGAAGATAAGTTTTTGTCTTTGTTTAAAGAGTATCAAGGTACCACAAGGATACTCTTAAAATATCAAGAGCTTAGTGTCAATGCAGGACTTAAAGCTTGTTGGACTGAAGTCTCACGATTGCCACGTCTTAATGCAACAGTTGTTACCAGTGGCAATTCGTGGAATTTTGCCCAAAAAAGTTAGGCTGACCATAACTCGATTGTGCTCATTTTTCTCGTCAATTTGTAGTAAAGTCATCGATCCTACAAAGTTAGATGAACTTCAAAGCGAAATTATCATCATCTTGTGTCAACTAGAAATGTTTTTCCCTCCATCCTTTTTTGACATCATGGTGCATTTACTTGTTCATTTGGTCAGAGAAATAAAGTTGTGTGGACCAGTATACTTAAGATGGATGTACCCTATTGAGCGTTATATGAAGATTTTGAAAGGGTACGTAAAAAATCAATATCGTCCAGAAGGTTCAATGATTGAAAGATATATTGCTGAAGAAAGTATTGAGTTTTGCTCTAAGTATATGACTAAAGCAAATCCGATAGGAATCCCTCGGACATCATGGTTGAGTAGATATTCTACAAGTAAAAGCACCCGAGGTGTGAATGTGGTGACGAAAAGTCGTGAAGAATTGATGCAAGCACATCTGTACATATTAAACAACACAGATGAAGTGATCCCATTTTTGGAAGCACACAAAGCCGTTGTAAAGGACAACTATCCATGACAATCAGAAAAATGGCAGTTGATGGAGCATAACAGAACATTCTTGTCCTGGTTCAAATTTAAATTTTCGAAAGAATCACGGTCCTCTGAGACTTTGTTGTGGTTAGCAAATGGCTTGAAGTTTGATGTTGTATGTTGTACAGGCTACAAAATTAATAATTGCACATTCTATACAAAGAATTTGGATGATAAAAGCACAGTACAAAATAGTGGCGTCAGTCTAGAAGCTGAGTCGCTATAGTTTTCCACATCCAAAGATCAAAACCCTGTAGTTGGATCCATGAGATATTATGGTAGAATTGAAGAGATATGGGAAATTGATTACACTAAGTTTTTCGTTGCACTCTTCAAATGTAAGTGGGTAAACAATAAGAGTGGTGTCAAAATAGATGAATCTGGTATGACACATGTTGGTTTTCAAAAGGTTGGCTATAGAGACGAACCGTTCATCATGGCATATCAAGCAAGTCAGGTTTTTTATGTCAAAGATCCTGCGTCTGACCATTGGTATGTTGCTCTCCAAGGGAAAAGGCAAATTGAAGATAAAGAAGAGAATCTAAGTAATCTTCATATCACTGACAACCATCCATTTAAAACAACAATAAATTTGGATGACGACCCTCTAATTGATGATATACAAGCAATACGAGAAGATCACAATGAGGGAATATATATATGACCAATCCATATGATTATGTATGAATTTCATGTTTGTGTAAATATTTATGGCTTTTGTTAAATAATATATGTTATTTTATAAGTGTTTTATTTATATTTCATCTTATTTATTGTGACAGATATATGGCTGAGTCACCTCATTCGTCACGCGATGAAGTCCCCACCACTTCTAGATGGACGAGAGGAGCAACGAGGTTACGACAGCTTATACTTAGAAGAAATGCAGGTGAGAGGACACCTGTCATTAATGACGTGGTCACTGGAGTTGCATCTGGCCCAAATGCAGATGTATTTAGGTCTTACCTTGGAGTACTAGCACGTGATCGTATCTCTATACTTACTCCATCCTTTGACCATGTTTCTGAGGCTGATCGGAATCTCATCTGGCAAGATCTATTGGTAAGTTAAGCAATATTGCTCCAAATTCTCTATTCATTATATTGATAAATCTGTATTGATATAAGGTTATTACTTTCTTTGTTGCAGATAACATTTGATATGCCAAACGTCGAGAGCTTAAGGAATAAGTGATTATCTGCAATTGCAGAAAGATTTCGAGGGTTTAAGACAAAATTGACGTCTAGATATATATTTGGACCAAAAAGTAATGAAAATCCATGTTCCAAATATTCAGCAATTGACGAAGAAACATGGCGTCAGTTTGTAGAGCTTCGTTCATTCGAGGCGTGGCAGGTAAGTGCAGTAAAATCATTCAATTCATCATTCATAATTCTCTACCATGAAAATTGTTTCATTTTGTCAGAGAAAAAAAGGTCAAAAGCACAGGGAATAAGCGCTCAGAATAAAGATCCACACCTACTGTCTCGTGGTGGATATAGGAAGCTTGAAGAAAAAATAATGAAGCAAAAGTCAGATAGTAGACTTCCACTTTCTGAGGGTGGTGACCCTCCTTCACCACCATCTCCGCACGAGAAGTGGAAGTTAGCCCGTATAAGACCATCGGGCTCCTACACTTCCGAGTCTGCCAAAGAAATATTTGAAAGAATTTTAAGATGTCATTTCTTATATTTTTACATTAATTTTTTTATATATATTACATAGATCTTTCAAATGATTTTGAACTTTTGTTATGTGACAGGACTCCTTGGTTGAGCAGAGCTCCCAAGGTCAATTCACACAAGAAGGTCGTCAAGATATTCTTGCCACAGCTATTGGACGACCTGAGCACCCAGGACGGGTGCATGGTGCTGGGACTGGCATAGGCATACGACAGTTTTTTGGGTCTTCCTCGCGTTCATATTCTTACGAAAAGATGAAGGAGGACATAAGAAAAGAGATGACGCAAGAGATCACAAAGAAGGTTCGCGTAGAGTTGTATGATGAAGTTGCTGAAATGGTTGCGCGCCAGTTCCAGCAGCATTATGAGGATTATGGCAATCGTCCTCCGCCATCTCCTGTAGCGGAACATGTTGTGCCCCCTACAGGTAAACTTATTTATTTTTGGCTACTAATGTACTTTTTGCATAACCTAACATTTAATTTGACAGGTAGAAGCGGTAAAGGAAGTTGTTCAGCTGCCGGTGCCCCAAGGGACGACATGGATGAAACTCGTCCATGTTAGTTATATATTCTTTCTGATACTGGGACCATGCTAGTGGCTCGTGGTATAGTTTATGAGACAGCCACTGTAGTGCATGGTGTACAACTTTCAGAAGATGAGTTCAAGGTCACGGTGGATGAAGTTGTCATAGCGGATGTCGTTCTTCCTGTGCCTACAGATGAGTTCTTCACTATGGAAGAAGCATTTAAGTCCTTTGTCGCCTGGCCTAGACATTTGGTTGGTGATGTATCTAATCCCCCGGTAAACACTCGTACTATATACTTCTCAATTTTAATATTTACTTCTAATTGACGTTATAACATAACCATTTTTGCATTTAACAGCAGATGGGTCAAGAGGGAAGCCCTACACCGAAGAAGACTCATTTATCTGAGGATGACCCTCTTGGTGCGTTAGACGAGCTTGCTAAAATCATTTCAGATGTGTCGATGAATGTACATTGGGATTCTACTACATTTGGAAGAGAAGCTCAAATCCCATTGTACTTGCATCATCAAGATGTTAGGGAGCTTGCATCGGGTAGAGAAGAAATTAATATTACACTCATTCAGTTGGGATGATGTAAGTTTATGAAAACTTTTTTATGTAATTCTATTTTATCAACTTACTTATATCAGATTATTTCTTCACTTTAGGTATATGTTTGATGTTAGTAACAAGAAGGGGTTCAACGATGTATATGGGTTCATTGACCCCTCTATGACTCATGAAAGAAATAAATTTGATGATATCCAAACATACATCACCACCTGCTTTGGAATGGGGAAGGAGATATATTTTTTCCCTTATATACATGGGTAAGTGAAGTTTGTTAACTTCAACACATTCATTTATTAATTTTGGTATATGATTCATAAGTTATTACCAATTTCAGGTGTCATTGGCAGCTACTTGTGATCTCCATACCGGAGAACACTGCTGTCTGGTTTTGTTCATTGTAGAAGTCTCCTCCCAACCCTCTTAGACATGTAGTAGATTGGTAAGAATCTCAATGTTTCGACTTTTTTGTTATATAAATGTATGCTAAAGGAATTTTTTTTAATAGTTCCCTTGCAACACATATGATGTTATCTAGGAGATCTACTGCTACAGCTAAAAAGCTTGCATGGGTTGCCCTTAAGGTTTGGTATTTTAGTCCATACTTTGTTACATTTGGTTCCATTCAAATTATGTTACTTAACATTTTATAATTATGATGATATATTATAGTGTAATAGACAAATGGGGTCATATGAATGTGGTTACTACGTTATGTTTTGGATGATGACCATCATTCGTGCACATTACACCAGTGGATGGGAAACGGTAATATTTAGGTTTGAATTTTATTTTCTCTACAGTTTGGATTTCATATACACTAATTGAAATCATTGTGTTTTATGCAGAAATTTAATAGGACTGCTCCAATTCCAGAGAAGTCAATTCAACTTGTGAGGAAAACACTTGCTAAATATGTAATTCATTTATATAATAGTATGTAGTAGATATTAGGATATAGTAAGTTCTAAGTTTATGTTTCTAAGTTGTTTTATGCTTTTCTACATTATTATAAGTTTAACTTTGTACATTGCATTCATTTATGCTTGAAACTTGATTTATGATTACATTGGATTGATTTATGCTTCTAAGTTGTTCATTTATGATTCCATTCAATATATTTATGTTTTAATATAATTTTCATTTAAAATATACGTTTCTGCATTATTCTGGACTGTTCTGGCTATAAAAATATATGCAGGTCTGTTTCTATGGTTGGGAATGTTGCAGAAACAGACCTCATTTTTAAAAAAAAAACAAGGATATATGCCTCGGTTATGGTCATAACCGAAGTAGAAAGGCACTGATGGAATCGTACTTGACGTAGTCCTCCTTTTGTATTTTTACCTTTTATAGTTTAGCTCTTAAGGAGCATGAGTTACTATAAATACCCAGCTCCTCTATTGTATTATCACTTTTGAGATTAATGAGAATTGAGTTTTCTGAAACCAGAAACAATTCTCTTTTGAGAGTCAAGGCTAGAGAGTCCAAGGACTCCCTCTAGCCACCTTCGAGCACACTACCTTCATTTTCATTCTTCCATTTTTCATCCACGGTGCTTCTATCTTCTCCATGACGTCATGTTGAACCATTCTCCAGCTTCCTTGCATCAGCGCTCCTTAGCCACGTGTTCAGCCTTGAGCACGCGTCACCCTCCTTCCCATATCATTTGGTTTCACAATTCCACATCTCAGAAACCATATCTTTCATTCTCGCTCTCAAGCTCCTCACTGTAAGTCACATTTCTCCTCACAGATTCATATTTCTTCCTTCTATTTTAGCTTTGCTCGTTCCCTGACAACATCATCCGCTAGGGTTTCCATCTTCTCTCATCATTTCCTTCATTTTCACCGTTTGTTTTCCCTTTTCTACCGTTTAATCCACTTTCTACTGAGCAATCTAGCTTTTCCACCGTTCAATCTTGAGTTTGAACCGATTAATCGGTTCATTTTGAGTTTTCCCTCTTTTCTAGGGTTCTTCATTATTTTAGGGTTTTCTGCAATCGATTTCGATTCTCTCAGTTTCCTTCGAGTCAACTCTCAATCTAGAGCTTCGTTTACATATCCGCTGCGTTTTATCTCGTCGAGGAAGGCTCGAGGAGTTTGAATCGAACTTGCATAGCTTCGTTCGTCATCTCCTCGGGCGTTCGTCCATCAAGTGGTATCATGAGCAAGGTCGAACACGCTTCGAAGGTAAGTATCTCGGTTCGTCTCTGTTCTGAGTTTCTTCCATTTTTGAGTTGTTTCGATTCTTCTTTTCTTGTGTTTGATTCGTGTCTCTGTTTTTGTTTCTAGTTATGTCTCGGTTTGATTTTGATTCTGAGTTTATTCTTTCATTTTCGCGTTTCCGTTTCGTTCATCATTTCTGTTTTGAGTTTTGTTTCATTTGATTTTGTTCATTTGATTCTGAGTTGTTCATCATTTTCTATTACTATCTTGTGATCTGGTTTGTGTCTTCATTGAATCAATTCCAGGTGTTTTTTGGTTTGATGTTGAACTCATTTTCCGATTTTGACTTGTTCTGTGCCTTGAGTCATTACTTTGAGTTATATTTTCATTTTATTCGGTGATTTCACTTTATTTGAGTTTTTATTTTTCTAAATCCATTTCTGTCATGTTCTAGTCTTGTGCTTTGTTTTAATTGTCAATTTAATTCGAGTTTAACTAGCTGATGCTTATGTTTTGTGATTCATTTGTGTTGCTTGCACTGAGTAAGTTCTGTTCACCTTAAATAAGCTATGATATTTGGATAAATGAGCTTGGTGACAGATTTCAGTGGTGGAGATAATGAATCTCATGTTCTTGAATCTGTTTAATGATAGCTTTGCTTGGTTTCTGCCTAATCAGTAACAAGTGCATACCAAGTGAGCAATGAAAGGCTCAGCCTAGCTCAGTTGCACATTGATTAATTAGCAGATTTGTTATTTGGCCAGCTACACCGAACTGGATTTTCTTTGCAGAGTCTGTGAGTCATTCATACTTGGTTTTAAATTCTTTGCCAAGTTCTGATTCAAATCTTTCCAGTATTGTCTTTGTTTCGTTGGCATCTATTGTAGTAAATGAATCTGCAGAATTGCATTAAAATTGTTTACAACAGTGATTGAACTTAGTTTGATCTACTGAGTTTGTGATCCATAGTGTGCTTCACTATTTTCACTTTGCTATCAATTCTGCAATTGAGAATAATTTTTTTGTTCACTCAAGGAAGCATAAACCAGTGATATTGAAACTATAATTGTGGCTGAGAGTGATTAGCCTCTTGTTTTCCTTTGGATATTATTTTTTTAGTTGAATCATTTGTTTCTATCATGACTCATATCTTGTGAAGTTGAATTGAAATAGAGTCAAATTATATGTTGTGAATTGTAGCAAAAGAAAGTGAAAGTATAAAAGCATGAGTTCTTGTGATTTGAAAAAGAAAAAGCAATTAGAAAAGAAGTATTGATTGAACCACATAAAGAGTCAAGTGGCAAGTGCAATTCACAACACAGTTTCACTCTTAATGTTTCTCTCCTTTTTTTTTCTGGTTCATCATATAATTGGATTGGAGTGAACATTTTAGAGCAATTGGCAATACATTATTCTATTTCAGTTGCAAATCTGTTTGGTCATGTATGATTCAACTTGCTGTGATTTTCTTGTTTTATGAATCTGTTCTAGATCCTTTGGTAGGTTCAGTTTTTGTGCCTTCTTCTTAATTAGCTTTGTTTCTTGCTTGTCATTGTTGAATGTTCTGGTTTTGTCTCAGTGCACGTGTAAACTCTGATCTGCTGTTCCTAATTGAAGTTTTTGTTGCTTTCATAATCTGATCTAGAGTTTATCTTGAGTCAGTTTCTCTGTTGTGCTGTCAGTTTCATTATCTGGCTTACATTGTTGGTGGTTGTCCTGTATTGTCCATTACTCTGTTTAGCCTAGCCTTTTCTGAAATGAGAAGCTTTTATACTTTGGTTTCTGGAATTTGAAAGAAGGTTTGTGTGCTTGGTAGCATCTTAGGTGGTGGTGGTCTGAAGACTTTCCAGCTTTGTACTGCCAAGGGAGAATCTCCCTTCCAAACCTTTTCATTTATGTGCTTTAACTTTCAAAAGAGAAGCCTGAGGGTAGTGAGTTTAGTGAGGCTGACTTGGCCTAATTCCTTGGCACTTTGAAATAGAGAATTCATTGTTAATCTAACTGTTTTGTGATTGTTCATTGTGCAGGAAAAGAAATTGGATCAATTAGATTGGAGCAGTTGTGATTTGCTTAAACTGACATTGCATTCATTTTGGCTTATAAACTATTTGCTGAAATCATTGAGATATTATATGTCTGAATGTGATTACTGATTTCATGGTTGCTTACAATTGTTGAAATCTGTTGAGTCCTTATTAGCACCACCACTCTTTCTTTGTTGAGATCATTTTTCCAAATGCATATAGAAAATATTTTTCTGGTATTAATCACATGCAGATTTCAGTTTTGTTCAGATTGATTGAATTACATCCATTGCATCTGGTTAATGTCCATTCCTATTTGTATTTGCTGGATTTGGGTTTGCTTTTGTATGCAGAGATGAACCAGTGCAGGGTGTCCAATAGAAGTTGAGATTAGTTTCGAATGAGCATGAGTATAGCTTGAGCAATCAGTAGTAGCCATCTGAACTAAAGGAAGTTATCTAGTTTAATTGCTTCTGAATGTTTAAACTGTTTTGGATTTAAATTGCTCATTGTCGAATTACATGATCTGCTGAATTGGTGTGAATTATCTGTGTAGAGTTGTTTTCATTGGAATTCAAATTGTCCAGGAGTTTATTTGAGCAGCAGCAGATTCTTAGTGGAAAGCTTGTGCAGCCAAGAGAAAGGGAAGTTTTTACTGCCCTATATCTTCTTTTGCAATCTGTTTTAACTAAGTGAATACTCACAGCAGTTTTGTGCATTTGTGATTATAGGATAAACCAGAAGCTAGAAAAGGGGCCAAAGCTGACCGAACCAGCAACAGGAGTGTACATCTTTTTGACACAAGGACTTGGCATCAAAAGTGGATTGTAGTTGACCAGGACCAGGACCGTAGCATAGTTTGCTTTCTTTGTATTTGATTTGTTCAAATTTTTTGTAATAGGCTGGTGTTAGCCACTGTTAGCTTTAGCTTTTGTTTTGTAAAAGGGCCTTTTATAAAGTCCAAGTGTTTTGGAAGAGTCCTTGGTGCTCTTTCAAACTCTTGGCAACTTTACTTGCTTTAAATTTAGCATAGGTAGATAGATGAATGTGTGATTTGATTTGTGTTTCTCGTAGGGGTCATTAGAGTCCGCTGGATTCTTAAGTGTTGTGTTTGTTTGATTTTGTGTTTCACGTTTAGGGGTGATTTAGGCTAAAAGGGATTAAACTCTAAGCCTTATCACATTAGAGTCCGAGAGTCTAGTCTTTTAATTGTGCTTAATTGTTTGTGATTGTTTGAGTTGTGTACTTTGTTTCTAAAGGTGATTTTAGTTTAAGGGGTAATTAGTTAGTAGCCTAAGACATTTCTAGCAAGGCAAGACTTGGTACTTAAGCAGCTCTTTAGCTCACCTCTCTTACCTCGGACTTGTCTAAGTGAAAGTTTTGAACCCTTTAGATTAAGAAAACTTTTAAAAACAAAGATGTCTTCTTATGGTTCATATAGGTCTTCTAGGTTAGATAATGTTGATGAAATGTTTAAACAAGCTAGGAATCTTCCATTCTTTGGTAAAGACATAGGTGCATTAACATATCTAGCTTGGGAAAAAGAAATTGATAAAATAAATCCTTGGTTTTATGAAGAGAGTGAATATTATGTCCTTAGCATATATCTCTCTAAGTTAGAAGAGCATGCAAGTGAGTGGTGGGATGAAAGACAATATCATGTTAGGAAAGGTAGAAAGTCCTCCATTCGTGATTGGCATGATTTAAAAGCTTGCATGAGAAGAAAGTTTGTGCCTTCAAGCATTAAAAGAAACCTAGAACTAATTAGGGATTGCATTGATGATGGAAAATTATTTCTTGAGAGTTTAAATGATCATGGGTTTCTTCGTAGAGAATTAGAATTTGGGGCAAGACTTAAGGAGATCAAGGATAAGAAAAGAGAAAGAGAGATTGAGAGAAAAGAAAAGGAAGAAAGGAAAGAAGAAGAGAAGAGAGAGAGAGAGAACAAATAGAGAAAAGAGAAGAGAGAAGAAGAGAGGAATTAAGAAGAGAAGAAGAGAGAAAAGAAGAAAAGAGAGAAAGGCAAGAAAGAGAGAAGAAAGAAAAGGAGAAATTGTTACTGATGACAAATCCTATTCTTTCAAAAACTGTGGAACCTAAAAGGGAAGGTTTCCAAATCATTACTTCTTTTCCAATAATTGATTACTTTTCAATTTTTGACTTCTCTTTCAAACCAATTGTCATGAAAACATTTTCAAAATATGACAATTCAAATCTTGAGTTATTGTTATCTTTAAGAAAACAATTAACTCAAGATAAAATTGAATTTGGACTTCTAAAATTTTCAAAGATTACTAATCAAAGCATTAGAAGTTCTTATTCTCTTGTTTTTAAAGAAAAATTCTTTCTTGAATTGATATTAACCGAAGATTTATTTGATGTGTATTGCAGATTCGTGTTTGATCCAGGAGGAAGAAAACTAGATCTAAAAGAATAAGGCCACTCCAAGATGGCCATGCTCCCAAAGATTGTGTGGAGCTTCTTCATAAGGCGATTGCCAGATTTGAGGACAAATCTTTTTTTTAAGAGGGAGGGTATGATGGAATCGTACTTGACGTAGTCCTCCTTTTGTATTTTTACCTTTTATAGTTTAGCTCTTAAGGAGCATGGGTTACTATAAATACCCAGCTCCTCTATTGTATTATCACTTTTGAGATTAATGAGAATTGAGTTTTCTGAAACCAGAAACAATTCTCTTTTGAGAGTCAAGGCTAGAGAGTCCAAGGACTCCCTCTAGCCACCTTCGAGCACACTACCTTCATTTTCATTCTTCCATTTTTCATCCACGGTGCTTCTATCTTCTCCATGACGTCATGTTGAACCATTCTCCAGCTTCCTTGCATCAGCGCTCCTTAGCCACGTGTTCAGCCTTGAGCACGCGTCACCCTCCTTCCCATATCATTTGGTTTCACAATTCCACATCTCAGAAACCATATCTTTCATTCTCGCTCTCAAGCTCCTCACTGTAAGTCACATTTCTCCTCACAGATTCATATTTCTTCCTTCTATTTTAGCTTTGCTCGTTCCCTGACAACATCATCCGCTAGGGTTTCCATCTTCTCTCATCATTTCCTTCATTTTCACCGTTTGTTTTCCCTTTTCTACCGTTTAATCCACTTTCTACTGAGCAATCTAGCTTTTCCACCGTTCAATCTTGAGTTTGAACCGATTAATCGGTTCATTTTGAGTTTTCCCTCTTTTCTAGGGTTCTTCATGATTTTAGGGTTTTCTGCAATCGATTTCGATTCTCTCAGTTTCCTTCAAGTCAGCTCTCAATCTAGAGCTTCGTTTACATATCCGCTGCGTTTTATCTCGTCGAGGAAGGCTCGAGGAGTTCGAATCGAACTCGCATAGCTTCGGTCGTCATCTCCTCGGGCGTTCGTCCATCAGGCACCTTACGGCCTCGGTTATGGTCACACCTGAAGTAGAAAAGTCTTGCGGATGAGAAAAAAAAAAGTCTACTGCCTCGGTTCTAGCTACAAACGAGGCAGTAGAGTGGCACATACTGCCTCGGTTCAAAGGAACCAAGGCATAAAGCCCTGCGAAAAAAAAAATTAAAAAAACCAAAAACTTTACTGCTTCGGTTAAGGATGAACCGAGGAAAAATCCTCTCCTTTTATGCCTCGGTTCTCAACGGAGGCCAAAAGTATTAGACTTTTTGCCTCGCCTGAATATGCCTCGGTTCGAAAACCGCTGCCTATAGACAAAAATAACCGCTGTCGTTTCCCCTAACTGTACTAGTGAATACTTTGATTTTTTTCTTTTATCATAAAGCAAACAAATCGATGAATTAATACCTAGTAGGGTTGAGCCGGTAAAGCTTATCTTGATGAATGGTTGGAGGCAACATGTAAATAGGTAACATCATATGTGCAACAGGATATGGATAGTTCACTACTAAATGTCTGTATTCATATTTATTGTAGAAAAAGGTGGAAAGTTCAGGCTTAATTATCTCATAATATTTCATACTGTTTATATTTGTGCTTTTTGATTTCTTACTTCTTGTTCATTGAAACCGAAATCTAAAATTAGTAACACATCCAACAAATTTGATAATTTCAATATTACAATTTGTTGACTTTTCTAATAATTGCTTGAAAAAATTAAAATAAATGAAAATTATTTGTACAACTATTATACTAAATATTCAATGTAAAGATTTAATAGCCTTTTTTGTCCCTAGATTTGCTTATTTTTCTCAATTAGGTACATCCTTTTAAAAATGTGTCAAATTAGTATCCATTTAGTAAATTTTGAGTTAGCTTTGTCCCTTCCGTTAAATACGTACCAACGACGTTAACTTTTTTCTCTCTCTCCTCTGATTCTCTGCAACACTGTAGACTTTTTCTTTCTTTCTTTCTTTTTTATGGACATGATTGCTCCAACTGTGGCAAGTAGCACAACAATCATCTACTGAATAGAAATTCAAAAGTATATATATCATGTTAAAAAGGAAAATGGCATCAGTGAAAGAAATACTTTAGACATAAAAGGTTATTTAATAAAATGCCTTTCTCATCCTCAAAGTATCCACATATGTCTTTTTTCAATAAACTAGGAGGTAATCACCAATGCATAATCTCATTAGCTACTAACAAGCTTTAGGGTAAAAAATGAACTAAAATTCGAAATCTAACAGTAAATCAATGCTACAACTAACCTTATAAAACTAATATATGGCCATTAACAGATCCAGAGGCTTTCCAAATGAATTGGATTTAAAGTTAGAGGTTAAAAAGGGCAAACAAGTTCTGAATTCATTTATATATCCCCTTCAACTCATATAGACATGTACTAACAGTACTAATTATGCATTCAATTGAAGATTGGAAATTAGGCAAGGGGAAACATGAACAGATTATCCTGCTAATTTTCTTGAATAAAAGTTCATAATATGGAATTTGATGAAATACCCTATCTTAATGTGGTTATTATCTTTGGTTCGTGAAGGGCTGCTTGTAATTTTCTGGTGCTCTTGGGATGAACCAACAAAGGGAAACATGATGAATACAAGAGAAGCAAACTGAAACTCAATCTCAATCTTAATCTCAGTCTCCAATTCCAGAAGATACAAGGAAGCAAAAGAACTATAACATTCTAAGCAAAAATTGAGTGTGTACCTGTGGGGAAAAGTGGAGTACTTAGTCATTGACACCTTCACGATGTTCCTCCTGGCATTGGAGGCGGACTTTTGAACGGCGGCGACGGCGGCAACTGCTTCCCTCCCTTAACAACTTTCATCACCCTTCTCACCTGGACCACCCTATCTTCGAACCCGTCGCGGACCTTCTCCTTCTTCATGTTGGACCCGAACCCCGTGTCCTACTTCACCAGGGCGTTCGTTTCGAAGACGTCATTCTCGAGCACGGAAACGCCGCTGAAGGTGGGGCCGTAGAGCTCCTCGTAGGCTGCGGAGATCTCGTCCTCCGTCTTGAGGGGGCCATCGTCGAAGGAGGGAGGGGCGACAAATGCCTCCGCAGGCTCCGGGGGGTTGAAGTCAATGTCTTCCAATGGGATGACGTTGTCGGAGGTGTCGATGTCATCGGAGGGTTTGCATTTGGCGTAGAGGAGGGAGGGGTGGTGTTGGGGTTTGGCGAAGAGGAGAGAGACGGTGTGCGGCGGCGAGGGGAGAAGAGAGAAGTGGGAAGAAGCGGGAATTGCGAAAAAATGGCCACCGTTGAGATTAGGGTCGAGAGGTTTTAGGACGGAGAAGATTTCACAATACTGAATTTGGGAGAATGGGATAGCGAAATCCCAAATTCTCATTTCACTCAATTGAACCTTTTACCGAAGGGCGTATTCCTTCGGTACTGTCACTGCCTTATCGAAGGATAAAAGACCGTCGGTATTAATCCTTCGGTAATAAATATATTTCTTGTAGTGTCTTTCTTTCTCTCTCCTAGAATTAAAAATCTTGATCTCTGCACATAGTCATCTTCCTTTCTGAGTTTTGTTTTCTCCTCATTAACTCCTAACACCTCTAACTTTTTCTCTTCTCTCTTTCACTTTAATTCTCACGTCACAAACCCTACACATCTCTTCACCTCTTTCTTCTTTCATTTAAACTTCCTCACTTTATAAACACCAATCCAGTGCCCAAAGTTACGTAATCATTCCCATGCAAAATCACACACTCCCCTCCCTCCTTGCTGTATTGGTCCGAGAACTCCACTACTGCATCTTTCGCTTTACTCTCAACATCATCCCTTATCCTCCCTTATTTCAAAACCTATTTCCAATCTTCCTTCCATCATTCACCAACATTATCATACTACTCACTAAACATAGCATTCCACACTTATTTTCTTTCCTAGCTACCATCATATTTTCTTCTTCAACTTTAGTTCATATAACTCCTACAACTCTAACATTGAAGACTTAGTTGATGGTATCTTAGTGTGGTGAGGTTAAGTGCATTAAAGGGAAGAATAAAGCGTGCAGAAATGAAGGCAGAATCTAAGGTTAGTTGAAAATAGATTTGGAGGAAACGTGGTTATGGTGGTGATGCCTCCTATCCGATAATTTTCGAGGAGAGACAACTTTTCAAAAGAGAAGACACAAAAACCTTGAGAATATAGCATGGTTTGTACCACGGGTGAGCTAACCAGGACCTGTACTAGCTGGGAGCGATTCAGTTTCTCCAGATCCACGAATACTATTGATTTTTGGCGGAAGGAAGGCGAGGAAGAAGATGAATGGGAGGGCATCGACTGTAGCACGCGAAACTGCACTTGAAGAAACCTCACGTACTTGTATGCTTCCTCTAGGAGCGTGCCTTGGTCCATTTTCCTGTCGTACGGCATCAGTTTCTACAAGCACCGGGTTTTCTCGCTCAGCTTCTATCTGCGTTGCCGAGCCAGATTGCTCTGCGGGATCACCGGGGACTCCAAATGCTGCCGTTTCGGTTGGGGCTGCTCCGGGGAGCGGAGCTACGGGGGCGGAGAAAAGGGGTGGGATGGTATTGGGGGAAGAATTTGAAAGGTTGAGAGGGTTCGATTTTAGGGACAAGGATTTTTGGAGGCTCTACGGTTTGCGGGATTAGGGTTGGGTCGTCGGTTAGGGAAGCCAAGGTGGGGGAAGCCATCCGCGAAAAGGAAAGGGTTGAGAGAGAGGAGTGACTGTAGACTGGTGCCGGAAAACATGGGGTCCAAGGAGGAGCCATCACCGGAATACATTATCATAACTTGTAGAGAGATTGAGAATGAGAGAAGTGAAAATAAGGAAAATGGGGATATATAATGGTATATATATATATATATATATATATATATATATATATATATATATATATATATATATGTATATATATATATGTATATATATATATATAATAGGTTGGTGATGGTAGTTATATATGATGGTAGCTATAAAATATGTGGGAGGTAGGGAAAGTAGTAAAGGGTATGAGTTTTATATATAATTAGTTTAGTAGGTGAAAAAGTAAACTATCACAATAAAAAATATTAATATTACCGACGGATTTTTACCGACGGATAAATATTTGCCGATATATTTTAATTTCCAACGAATTTACTAACGGTTTTTTTATCTTTTTTACCGACGGTCAAAGGCCTTTGGTAAGACCGTCGGTAAGGGACATGCACATTACCGACGGATTTATCGAAGGCTTTTGGCCGTCGGTAAAAAAAGCGGGAATTTTCCCGCCCATTATTTCGCTTAACGACATTACCGAGAGATTTACCGAAGGCTTCTGACCGTCGATAAAAAAACAGAAATTTTTCGGCCCCAGTTTCGCATCCAGTGCCAATATATGTGGCAAACACTTATTTCTCCTTCTCATTTCTCTCCATCTCAGTGTAATACTTCTTCCTACTGCTCTCCACCGCCGCTGCTCTCCACCACCGCTGCTCTCCACCACCACTGTCCATTTTTCAGCCTTTTGGACAAGCTCAACTTTTCCGGCGAGCTCAACTTTTCTGGCGATCCATTGCAAAGTTGATTTTTGCGATTAGGAACATTTCTCTTACAAATCTGAGAATTGTAGAGAAGCTCTCCATGATTCCCTTTGATTTTAACTATTGAAAATAAATTGGTTGTTTGATTCTTTGGAAATTAGTTTGTTACTAGCGTGATGCTTTTTTGGTGGCGGAGTTCATGAAAACAAAAAAAAAATGACACAAAGGGAGGAAGAAGAAGAAGAAGAAGATGAACCAGATCGCGATAATTACCGACGGATTTACCGAAGGCCAGAAGCCTTCGATAATTAACGATGGCTTTACCGAATGTCAAAAGCCTTCGGTAATTACCGACGGCTGAAATATCCGTCGGTAAAGGTTACCGACAACATTTTTATCGACGGTATTGACCGTCGGTAAGCCGTCGGTAAACGACAATTACCGACGGATTTGATACATTACCGATGAATTAGGACCGTCGGTAATATCAATTATTCTTGTAGTGTATGGTTGAAAGAATAAAAGGGAAAAAAGATCAAAAGCTGACAAGAAAGAAAAAGTCTGCAATGTTGTAGAGAATCAGAGGAGAAAGAGAAAAAAAGTTAACGCTGTTGGTACGTATTTAAGGGAAGGGAAAAAGTTAACTGAAAATTTACTACATGAAGACTAATTTGACACACTTTTAAAAGGATGGACCTAATTGAGAAAAATAAGCAAATCTAGGGAAAAAAAAGGCTATTAAACCTAATGTAAATATCTCAAATTACTACACTAACAAACTTATTTAGTTAAACTGTTAACCGAATTATTTATAAACATACATATACTTTATCTTTCTTTTCATCATGAATACAAAATAATATTTTTGTTAGAAAATAATGACAATAATTTTTTTTTTCATAGTTAATTGTTACAGGGTTAAAAATATGTATTTTATAATAAATGATTTGCAGGTTACTAACATAAGATAACTTACAAATTTTACACAATAATGTGTCAAAAATAAACTAATAAGATAAGGTGGTTGAATTAAACTCTTTTGGAATTTAATAAAGTAGCATTCACCTCAACATAAAACAAATCTAACACGGAACAACCAAATGTAGGAGAATCCGAAGTTTTTACGTGAGAAAAAAAAATATATACACAATTAATAATAAGCTTTTAATAGAAAAGTACATGCACAACTTGTGAGATTGAGAGACTTGGCCACAAACCAAATTAAACTTCTTCCAGATTTGGAAAATTATAATGCATTTTTTGCCTTTTGATGCAGAATTCCGGTAAATGTAAGGAAACTGAGGGTCCAAAGCAGGATCTAAGAAGCCGAGGGCTATGCTTTGTGGCTGTTTCAAGCACATTCCCAGTAACTCATGAAAGCATAGTGGATTTTTGGACACCAACATTCGGAGGAGCTTCCATATAGCAGTAATTATAAAAGTTAGAAGCACATGGAAACTAAAGAATTTAAATAATTATAGTAATATAGATGGATGGAGAGTTGGGACACGAAACCAATAATATCCTGGAGTAGAGAAGGACAATATAAAAGTTAGAAGGACATGTTCTACATTCAAAATTATGTAGTGTTTGGGAAATATTGGAAACATTGTGATGAATAGAGCTGGCACTACCTACCTTTAACTCATAAGAGAAAAAGGAATTCAATTGAGAGAATCATTGGAGTATAGAACACGAGAGAATCATTTGATTGGAAACCTCACTTTTTATTTGTTTATACGGAATGGTCACATGGATGGCCTTCCATTTGAAGTATGTGTAGAAAGAGGAGGAAATTCATAAATATTTGTATCCTCTTGGGACTTCTGGATTAGGAAAAATCAACACCACCCCCAAAATTTAAAAATAAACGTACACACATAAATCAATATGTACATACTATTGGTGAAACGCTGATTAGTGTCTATAAGAGTCTATTAGCTTCAAACTAATATTAGATTTCAACTATGTAATTTGCTCTTCTTCAAAGCTTCCATGGCTGAATTAGTGCTCTGCGTTTCAGCTCTTTTCTTCTTTATCTTCGTAAGCCTCATAGTAAGAAAAATAAAAAACACAAATAAGAAAACTGAGGAACCATCTTGTAAGATGACCTATGGACCTAGAAAGCTAATATAAAAAAGATGACAATATTACAATTAAACATAAGAAATAATACTTTTGTTAGAAAATAATGACAACAATTTTTTTTCATAGTTAATTGTTACAGGATTAAACATATGTATTTTGTAATAAATGTTTTGCAGATTACTAACCTATGATAACTTACAAATTTTACAGTATAATGTGTCAAAAGATAACAGGATAAGGTGGTTCAATTGAACTGTTTTGGAATTTAATCCGAAGTTTTTATAGGACAACAGAAATATATACACAATTAATAATAAGCTAATAGAAAAATACTGATCACATGCACAACCTGTTGTGAGATTGAGACCTCTAGCACAAACAAAATTAAGAGATTTAGCCACATGTTTGATTATGGAGGTATACCAACCAAATAAAAAAACCCCCAATTTATCATAAAGGTGGTTGAAATATAATTAATGTTTAAAAAATTTTCAGATATTTAGAGACTTATGTTTTCTGTTTTGTATTTGGCATCATATCCAATATTTTTCTTTTTCTATTCTCTTTTCATAGTGAATCATTACTCTCAATATGTTATGATAACTTTTAACTAGATTTGGATATGAAATTTTAATATGGTAATTTATTTTTACAATTTGAAATATCTTATAATAAAATGTTCTGTTTAGATAAATAATTAAAAGATTTTAAATTTTAGAATATTATGAACCTCATTAATTTAGTTAAAATTTCGAAATTTCAAAATTTGTGTAACGGGTTAAAAAGAAAAAAAAATGTACGGAAACAAATGTATAACTGAAACATTTTAGTAAAAGATAGTGACGTAGTAAAGTACCAAAGTGATAACATTTTTAAACCGATAGTTGTTATGTACATTAATTGAGAAAAATACCAATAAATTAGAATGAATTAATGATAGAGTTTGTTTACCCCTCTCGTAAGTTTTCATTATTTATAGTAGTTTGAGATACATGAAATAAAAGAAGAGAACTTGATAAGTGTCTACTAACCATTAAAATTCTGGAGAGATTTCAACTTTAATCTGCTTCTCTTCTTCAAAATGTGTCATGGTTCCTGAGAAATTTCAAATACAAAAAATGATACTGAAACTCACGAGCTTTCTTCATTGTTTTAATCATGTATTTGTTGTCATTGGGCGATTAAAAGAAGTAATCTATGAGCTGAAGAAAATGACATCCTTGTACCGTTAAACTCATTCAGCAACTATTTTTGGAATGCTGACTAATGTCTGCATAAACAAATATAAACAGACAGATACTACTAGGTTCAGACCAACAATAGAAATCTGCATTTTTTAACATGACTCAACTTCTCCTTTCCTTTTTCTTTTCTTGTAAGAATATCTCTTAGATTTAAGAATACTCTAATATTGTGTTTGGATAAGAATTTCTCAATTTCAAAACATTCAATTTTATTAAATTTAAATTAATTTCATTTAAATTTTTTTATTTTTCAAATATTTTGTTTGCATAAGAAAATTCAAATTTAATGAGTTTTAATTTTTTTTGTTTGGTTAAATATTTCAATTACCATCAAATTAAAAGAATTATTAATATATCAAATAATTGTTAAAAGTTTAAAAAAAAAATCAATATTGATAATATTTTGTAGCTGATTTTAATTGATTTTATTTTTATATACAAGTGATTTTAAATTTTTAAGTAGTTGAATTTGACTATTAAATTTTAAAAGTCTAATGACCTAGGATTTAAAATATTTATTTAAATAAATAATTTAAAATTCGTAAAGTTTTAAATTTTATGAAAGAATAATACCAAACTTATACCAAGATTAAAATCGATTTTGATTAATCAAAAGGAATTAAATTTAATGAAAGAACCGACAAGACAAGAGAGGATAGAGCCATTTGGTTTCCTTCTGTTATTAGTTTAATTGCATGTGATAAGACATTTATGATATGAAAAAACATTAATAATAAACAAATGTATCACTACATACATATATTAAGCAAACGTGGTGTGTATATAAAGGGACAGAAGGATCATAACACTACACATCTTTCCATGGTTGAATTAGTCCTCTACGTTTCTGGTCTTTTCTTCTTCATCTTCGTAAGTATCATACTGAGAAAAATAGGAAACACAAAAGCTGAGGAAACATCTCGTAAGATGCCGGATGGACCTAGAAAGCTACCTATCATAGGTAATATACATAATCTTTTATGCTCTCAGCCCCATAGAAAATTAAGAGACCTGGCCTTAAAATATGGACCCTTGATGCATCTTCAACTTGGAGAGGTTTCTACCATTGTCATTTCATCCCCTGAGTGTGCTAAGGAAGTGATGAAAACCCATGATATTAACTTTGCCACAAGGCCTAAAGTCCTAGCTATTGATGTAATCAGTTACAACTGCACAAGCATAGCCTTTGCTCCTTATGGAAATTATTGGAGGCAGTTAAGAAAAATTTGCACATTGGAGCTTTTAAGCCTAAAACGTGTCAATTCATACCAGCCAATCAGAGAAGAGGATGTCTTCAATCTTGTCAAATGGATAGATGCGCATAAAGGATCCCCCATCAACCTCACTGAAGCTGTTCTTTCATCAATTTATACAATTGCTTCAAGGTCTGCCTTTGGAAAGAAATGCAAAGACCATGAGAAATTTATATCAGTGATTAAAGAAACCACAAAACTTTCTGCAGGTTTCAACATAGGTGATTTCTTTCCTTCTGCTGTTTGGCTGCAACTTGTCACTGGTTTGAAACATAAGCTTGAGAGGTTGCATCAACAACTTGATCAGATACTGGAAAACATTATCAGTGAGCATAAGGAGACAAAGTCTAAGGCCAAAGATGACGAGATTGAAGCAGAAGATCTTGTGGATGTTCTCATACAATATGAGGATGGTAGCAAGCAGGATTTTTCCTTAACTAGAAACAATATCAAGGCCATTATTCTGGTATGGATTTTCTTTTACGAACACAATCTTGCTCATACAGGTTACTACAGTACAATTGCTAAGATAAATGTGTGTGCCTTTATGTCTTATCTTTGTAGTTGTGGAACATTTGCCATATAATTTTTGCATCATGTAGATTGTCCTTTAACTGTTTGGGCATGTTTGCACTGTCCTAATATCATTGGACAGAGAATTACTCTAAGGTCCTCAGGGGCCTCTTGAGTTGAACATGACTCTTGTCCATCTTTAACATTTGCATCAACTTCCTCGTAGGGGCATATGGTATAATGTGTTTCTTGAGTAATAATAGGTGGTTTCAGTGTAATCTGTTTGAAATAATTAAAGGATTTTTGGATAGGGATAAAAGTGACAAGTATGGAGGATAATTTGATGAAACCTTAAGGGAATGATTGTAGTTTACTCCATTTATAAATTAATTTTTCAGGATATTTTTGCTGCTGGAGGTGAGACATCAGCAACAGTCATAGATTGGGCAATGGCTGAAATGGTAAAGGATCCGAGAATAATGATGAAAGCACAATCTGAACTGAGAGAGGCGTTCGGAGAGAAGGGAATGGTTGATGAAAATTCCCTCAATGAAGTCAAATATTTGAAACTAGTTATCAAAGAGACCTTGAGATTACACCCTCCAACTCCTCTTTTGCTTCCAAGAGAATGTGGTCAAACATGTGAGATACATGGTTATCACATACCTGCCAAAAGCAAGGTCATAATCAATGCTTGGACAATTGGAAGAGATCCAAATTATTGGACTGAGCCAGAGAGATTTTATCCTGAAAGATTCATAGATAGCAGTATTGACTATAAAGGAAGTAATTTTGAGTTCATTCCTTTTGGAGCTGGAAGAAGGATCTGCCCAGGCAGCACATTTGCTCTGAGAACTATTGAACTTGCCCTTGCAATGTTGTTGTATCACTTTGATTGGAAACTTCCCAGTGGAATCACAAGTGAAGAATTGAACATGAGTGAGGTGTTTGGACTCACAATGAGAAGAAAAGATGAAATGTACCTGGTCCCTTTTCCTTATCATCCTTTGCCTGTCACATGAACTTCTCTTCAGAAACTGAAACCTTTGCTATCTCTATAATGCATACTGCACAATAAAAATCTACTGTCAATTGCAATTGAAATAAGGCTTTGTTTTACTATGCTTCGCTGGCACAAAAAATGAAAATTCTGTAACTACTGCATAGTATAAAGCTGTTTTATTTTTCTTACCTTTTAGTAAGGTGTGGCTCAGAAACACTGTAATGCTATTTACTCTTATGTTTATAACTTTCAGGTATTTTTGGTTTTATTTATATATTACTTTTAAATTAGTCTCCTCAGTTAAACTAAGGTTGTGCTAAAAATTCATAAATTTATTATTTTAAGGTTGTGCTAAAAATGAAGGTTGTGCAAAAACAAACTTGGAAGCTCCTTATTTTATTTACTTCGGAAGAGTTTCTGCTTCTGAAGTCTAGTAATTAACGAAGTTTTCTAGTTAAATATTACTATATATATATATATATATATATATATATATATATATATATATATATATATATATATATATAAACTATCTTATTTTGCAATTCATTTCTTTTCTCTCATTACAAAACTCTTTTACAAATACACTTTTCTTTTCTTATGGCACCATTAGAAAACGTACAATTAATTGGCTAACAAAAATGGACATGGCTGCAAATTTTATTTCTTATTAGCTACATTAGAATAATTTTAGTAAAGAGATCCTTGTCTTTTTTATTCTTATTTTAATTTTTTTGTTTAAGTATAGATGTATTAACTCATTGAAGAAGTACTAATTCTTAATCTTAACCAACGAAGAAAAGGTTTCGGAAACTTTGAAGTAGTTAATGTGTTCTTGATGTTCTGCTAAGCAGTAACAGGGTGTATCTGCATTCCAACTCTTTTCGTCTCTAAAAACCAAAAGAAATGAAGGTTGTGCTAAATATACTAAATTAAAAGTATCTTTTCCCTTACTAATATGATATCTTTTTATTTTCCTTTTTTGACCGATAAGTGTGGAGTTTTAGGCGAGAGGATTTAAAGAGTCCATGAAAAGAGATGTTATTTTTAAAGAAAAGTTAAAAGCAAAAGATTATGAAAGTGTTAGAATATAAATGTAAATTTAAATTTCATATTAAGTAAAAATAAGAAAATTGAATAATCATAAATAAAAATTCATAAATTTATTGACTTCAAATTTTAGATTGAAAATAATGTTAGAATTTTAGATTGAAAATTATGTTAGATTTCTTCCATAGATTTAACTGGTATCCAATTAATATCTTTGAGAAAAACTTGTTGAGATTGTTGATAGGGAAAGATTTGGTTTAGTTGAACCTACAATCTCAGAGCTTCTCGTTTTTTATGATGACAACACATAATTAATAACACATGTGTTTATGTGTTACATATTCATTACTTTCATGATTATGATTATATGAGAACATGTTTGTATTGTGTTGATCATTGCAATTCGCTATGTTACATATGTGAGATTTAATCTGTGATTGTATGAAATTGTTTTGGAAAAGAAAAACCACATGCACTTTAGTTGAACTTAAATTGTGTAGCAAAACAGTAGTTTAAGTCGACTTCATTATGAAGTAAGTCGACTAAAACTCGTGGCTTTGCAAAAACTTGTTCAAAGTGTGCTGTGAGAATTTTTGAAGAAAAAGTTTTTGAAAACTATGTTTTTAACTGTTATAAAATCGACTAAGTTTGTTATGTTTTGAAATTCTTTTAATGCTTGTCTTAAAGTACCTAACGACTATATTTTTAAATATGTTTGACCAAGCATTAATTGTGAATCAACTGCATTAATTGCGTAATCAATTAATTGCTTCGACTGCTACTAACTGTTATAACTGTCATGACTGTATTCGACTTCATTAGTGGCAAAGTCGACTGAAGAGCGTCACAATTGTGAAAAACTATATATTGACGCAAATTTGAATTCTGTAAGAACTTTTGATAATCTAACAAATTGTGTGATAATTTTCAGATTAGTGTTGTCTTACAAATATGGGAAAAGCTCCAAGAACTCTTAAAGAAGACCGAGGTGTTCATCTTTGGAGATAGCTTGAAGAGCAACGATTGTGTGTTTTTACTGTCTAATCAAATTTGTAGTGAAGGTGTCTGTTTTGGTGATCAGGAATTCAATCTTGTGAAGATTGGTGTTGTTGCCCTGTTGTGACTACAGGAAGAGGATGTGCTGCATTCTAGACTTTGAGGGGTTTCTCAAAGTGTTGAAGACGGCAGGAGAGGGGACATCTTGTTGCTGAACTTTGTGTGTTGTATGCCTATATTTTGATTAGAGGGTTAAAGAGGTGTTTTATATTTTTGACGTGGAGGTCTCTATAAAAGCCTTATTGTAAAAACCTTGATCATTATCGTGCATTTGCTTCCCGGTGACGAAGAACACTGGATGTAGGCTTGGCCGAACCAGTATAAAAAAGAGTGTTTGATTTTTCTATCCCTATACTTTTACTTAATCGACTCTGTATTGCATTTAATCAACTTTATTTCCACTGCACTTAAAAATCTTTTTTTGTGTTTCAAGAAAGTTTTTAAAGTCATCTACTTTGCGAAAAATATTTAAAGAAAACATTGTTTCTGTATTTCACCAATTGACCCCCCCCCCCCCCCCCCCCCCCCCCCCCCCCCTCTTGGTGTTGAAAATTAAGCCATTCTATTTTAACAATTGGTATCAAAGCTGGTTTTCATAAAATATTTGAAAAACTAGTCGATTACGTTTTCTTTTAAATTGACTGATCTTGGATAATGACTTCTAATTTTCAAACCTTTGGTGAAGGTGCATCAACAAATAGACCACCTCTATTTGCTGGTGAAAACTATGCTTTTTGGAAAATTTGGATGTAGATCTTTCTTGAATCCGTGGACAAAAGTGTTTGGGATGCAATCATAAATGGTCTATATGAACCCGCTCATGTTTTGAATGGAAAAGTTGTTTTGAAAATTTTTTCTAACTAGACTCAAGATGAGAATCGCAAAGCACAATATGATGTTAAAGTTAGGAATGTAATAGCCTCACACTAACAATGGATGAATTTTTCAGGATATCACAATGCAAGACAACAAAAGAAATGTGGGAAGTCTTGGAGGTAACTCATGAAGGAACAGATGAGGTGAAAAGAGCCAGAAAAAATTCACTCATTCAGGAGTACGAATTATTGTTGATTGTTTTATATCTACTATATCTCTGTGTTATAATTGATTGAAATGTTTGAGAGATTATACTGAGATTGTTGTATTGATATTGTAATTATATGCTTACATGTTTTCTAACTTATACAAAATCTGTCAAATGTCAATAAATGCTCTGTTATATTCTATGAATACTGCATTGAGCATCTGGGTTTTAAATATGAAACATGCATAATGACAGGGGGAGCATTACATATTTTTTAGATATTTCACATGCCTATACTTAAGGGGGAGAATACATTCTTTCTTATGTGATTATCTATGACAAGGAGAGTACATTCATAAATTTATTGACTTCAAATTTTAGATTGAAAATAATGTTAGAATTTTAGATTGAAAATTATGTTAGATTTCTTCCATAGATTTAACTGGTATCCAATTAATATCTTTGAGAAAAACTTGTTGAGATTGTTGATAGGGGAAGCATTGGTTTAACTGAACCTACAATCTCAAAGCTTCTAGTTTTTTATGATGACAACACATAATTAATAACACACGTGTTTATGTGTTACATGTTCATTACTTTCATGATTATGATTATATGAGAACATGTTTGTGTTGTATTGATCATTGCAATTCACTATGTTATATATGTGAGATTTAATCTGCGATTGCATGAAAATTGTTTTGGAAAAGAAAAACCACATGCACTTTAGTTGAACTTAAATTTTGTAGCAAAACAACAGTTTTAAGTCGACTTCATTATGAAGTAAGTCGATTAAAACTGGTGGCTTTGGACAAACTTTTTCAAAGTTTGCTGTGAGAATTTTTGAAGAAAAAGTTTTTCAAAACTATGTTTTTAACTCTTACAAAGTCGACTATGTGTGCAAGCCATTAAACTAAGTTTGTTATGTTTTGAAATTCTGTTAATGCTTGTCTTAAAGTACCTAACAGTTATGTTTAAATATGTTTGACCAAACATTAATTGCATAATCAATTAATTGCTATGACTGCTACTAACTGTTATAACTGCCATGAATGTATTGGACTTCATTAGTGGCAAAGTCGACTGAAGAGCGTCAGAATTGTGAAAAACTATATATTGACGCAAATTTGAATTCTGTAAGAAGTTTTGAGAATATAAAAAATTATGTGATAATTTTCAGATTAGTGTTGTCTTACAGATTTGGGAAAAGCTCCAAGAGCTCTGAAAGAAGACTGTGGTGTTCATATTTGGAGATAACTTGAAGAGCAAGGATTGTGTGCTTTTACTGTCTGATCAAATCTGCAGTGAAGGTGTCTGTTTTGGTGATCAGGAATTCAATCTTGTGAAGATTGGTGTTGTTGCCCTGGTCTGACTACAGGAAGAGGACGTGTTATGTTCTGGACTTTTAGGGGTTTCTCAAAGGGTTGAAGACGGCAGGAGAGGGGACATCTTGTTGCTGGTCTTTGTGTGTTGTATGCCTATATTTTGATTAGAGGATCAGAGAGGTGTTTTATATTTTTGACATGGAGGTCTATATAAAAGTCTTGTTGTAAAAACCTTGATCATTATAGTGCATTTGCTTCCTGGTGAGGAAGGAAATTGGATGTAGGTTTGGCCGAACCAGTATAAATAGTAGTGTTTGATTTTTCTATCCCTACAGTTTTACTTAATCGACTCTGTACTGCGTTTAATCAACTTTATTTTCGCTGCACTTAAAAATCTTTTTCTTTATGTTTCAAGAAAGTTTTTAAAGTCATATACTTTGCGAAAAACATTTAAACAAAACATTGTTTTTGTATTTCACCAATTCACTCCCCTCTTGGTGTTGAAAATTAAGCCATTCTATTTTAACAAAACTTATTAGAACAAAGGGTCTAGGTAATATAAATATGATCTTGCTCATAATGACTATGAAAGTGAAATTAAAAGGATAAATGACATCAAGAATTTTTACGTGGAAAACCCTTTTGGAAAACCTTGTCCAAAAAATTATCTCTACTATAAAAGTAGGATTACAAAGTATTTCTCTCACTCTCTAAGGATCTTTCTATGAATCTCACCCTCTTGGATGATATACAAAAACTCTCTTTATGGAACTCTCTCTTTCTTTCAAAAAGGAATACAAAGAACTCTCTAACTCTCTTATGATTTCTTCACTTGGAAGTAGATTCACTTGTCGTGTATGTTCTCTATGGTGTGTCTTAGCTCTTATTATCTCCATCCCTTTTATAGATGGGTTGCACACATTTTTTTCATTTTATAATGCAAAGCCATAAAACATGGACCAAACTTTGGTGGCTATTTTAGGTGCCTAACTTTGGTGGCTATTTTAGGTGCCTAACTTAAGATTTTTTGTGACATATGAAAATTATTGTCCTTTTAAGTTTATCCATTAAATACCATGTATGAATGA
Source organism: Vigna angularis (assembly GCF_016808095.1). NCBI lineage: Eukaryota > Viridiplantae > Streptophyta > Magnoliopsida > Fabales > Fabaceae > Vigna > Vigna angularis. The sequence goes on along the minus strand of NC_068975.1, from coordinate 10,330,139 downwards.
CTTATGAGCTAGGTGGAAGAAGCTAGTGAGAAAACATTTTAAAGTTGCTTATGTTTTTCTTATAACACTTTATTGAGAAACACAATCTAGAACAAATGAGAATTTATTTTTGAAAATAGTTTATAAAAGCGAAAAGGTGATAATGAAATAAACCAGTGACCCCAAATGTTGAACAGTTGCTTCTTTATATGACATTTTCCACATATTATCACTTTGTGCTTTCATGAGTTATCTTAATACATGGCTATAACACTGAAATAGAAATAATCTCCTTGTGCAAACACGAGAGTGATTTCATAAATTTGCACTATTCCATGTTCTGAAGACTTATACTGTGATTTTTCTTTAAATACATTTGTGAATCGTTTTTCTGATCTTTCATATTCTGTAAAGAGAGCTACCATGAATTTGGACTGTGAACCAAACTATTGTTTATAGATATGTTAGTCAAATTTCAGACTTGTTTGAGGGCAAACAAGGTTAGAAGTTGAGGATGTTGATAAGTACTTGAGATTAACAATTTTAATTTTTAAATTATCACTCATCTTATTTTGATTATGTATAACATCTATGATATCTACCCCCAATTTCACTTGCTTTATAGGAACATATGAATCTAAGGAGTTAATCTTTGAATTGAGAAGAAAATAGAAGAAATTCAACATTTTTTGATTAATATGCCTTATCACGGCTATAATGTCATTTGAGGGCTTAGGCCATAGAGAAAACACACTCAAGAAGATTTCCTCAAGCCATTAATTGAAGCTTGAGCCATGAAAGATTACTTCATTATTAAGAAGTTGCAGGCAACTCTAGCCCAAAGCTTCATAGCTTGAGTCATAGAGGAAACTCACTAGGGGAGGAAACCTCAATGTTGGAGTTGTGAACTACCACTTGAGTCGTGTTGCGAATGTCTATAAATAAAAATATCTTGGACAGATTCAGGAGGTGGAAAAAGGAAGAGAGAAAGAGAGAGAAAAAGGCTTTGGTCTAGGGTGATTCTAGAGAGACTCTAGTGAGGCTTCTCACATATATCCTTATAATTCAAAGACTCGTTTTTAGAGGATTAAGAGATGTTTTCCTCCTCTTTGCATGTACATATTTGCATGTAGTAAATTCAAAATCTCTTGTATACAGTAAGACATTCATATATGCAATTTTTTTTTAATTTAAAGTGGTTAATTGATTTATGCTTCATTGTTGGATGAACTGGTCTCTTATTCTGTTTAATTGGCATAAGGTTGAGTTTGAGCTTGTCTTAAGTTGTGGTCTAATGAGTTTTTCTTGTATGCTTTTGGATGCTAGGAATAGACCAAGGGTGGAATAAAGTCTTAATCGTTATGTAGGTGAGTTGTACGCAGTCACTAATAGGTTTCACACTAGATAGTAGGCAATATACTAGTCTCTAGATACTGGGATGGACCTAAAGTACCACAAAGATTACTCCTAGGACTTGATTATCTAAGCTTCAAGTTTGAAGGAAGATTTGATACAAGAGAGGAATCTGTGAAATCAGGCTTCAACAAGGTTCAAACACGAAAATCACTCTGTTGATAGCTTAAATCGAATTCTAAGTTGGCTTTACAATACTCTCAACTTCCACACTCACTCTTTCTACACAAAAATAGTTTTACAACGAATCAGACTAGTTAAGGTCAATACCTCAGTATACTCAATAACTCAGTATACTTGTTATTTTTGCCAGATCCCTATGGATACGACACTTGTTTACTACAATAACTCAATATACTTGTATCATCAAAACAAAATTTATTAAGGTCAATATTAAGAAAAACTCCATATGAATAATGGAAGAACAAAAAGCCCAATATATATTACTTTCATTCATTTGGATGTTAATGAAAAAACTTCCAAAGGAGATGAAGGTATCATGCTTGGCTACTCAGAAACTTCCAAAGCGTTTAAAATCTATAACTCTAGAACCCTTAAGGTAGAGAAGGTCATTCATGTAAAATTTAATGATCGTGAGCCTAACAATAAAATGTTAGAGCTAGATGAAGCCTTTGTAGATGTGAGGATATACGACAAGGTGTCGAAGTTGCGAAACTAGTCAGCTGAACCAGACACATGTAAACAAGTAGACGAGAATCGTGATAAGAAACGAGAGCCTCAAGGTCACTTTAGTAAGCCCTTGTTATCTGTTGATGATCCTCTACAAATCAGGAACAATATTGAGTTGTGCGAAGCATATAAAGGTCAATGCTTTGGCATCACCAACATTAAGTAGATTGTTGATAGGGGAGCATAGCTTCTATACATTTTGGTTTTTGATGATGAATATGTTTAAATCATTAGAAATGATTTTAATCATTCTTGCAAAACAAAATGACATAACAAATGTTTAAATCGTTAACATGTCAGTGCTACATGTTTTTCATCCATTCATGGCTAGTTGAATTAGCCTAAAATAGATCGAGAATCCAGGTTTTGTTAATTATAACTGATTACATAAGTTGTATAATTTGTTAGATTAAGCTAGAACACTTAGAAAGCTAAACTGGAGGAAATAACTCTGTTATAATCGATTACATAAGTTACATAACCGATTAAGATAGACATAATTTGTTATATAACTAAAAAAATTTGTTTAGAAAGGTAAATGGATGACTAACTAGACTAAGTGGCAAGATAATTGATTACATAAGTTCTATAATCGATTAAAGTGAAAGCAAGGTCTAATCCATTACACAGATAGCCTAATCTATTAAGTCTGTTAGAAGAAGCAATTATAGGCATAAGTGTTGAAATAATCAATTATACATGTGCAATAATCTATTAAAATAGAGACAAAAGGATAATAGATTATGCTGATAATATACTCAATTAAAGTGCGTCAAGATTTGAATTTTCTATATAAACCTGACTCGAGACATGTTTCTTTAATCTTTTAATTTTTAAATACTGACATACTTCCTGAGTTTTGTATATAGGGTCTCTCAATAATAGTTCTTGGAAGATTTCATGCTTCATTGGTGATCATACATTCAAAGATTCATTCAAGATCAAGTGGACTTCATTGTTGCTGATAAATTTGCACTAGAAGAGTTTTTTCTGATTAATGTATCATTGTTCCTACATTGTGTAACACCTGTGCGAGTAGGCCATGTTAGAGTTTGAAGGTATTCATCTGTTGTATTAGGTGAAAGTGAGTGTTTTCTTGTCTTATTTGTGTTGTAATATAATTTGAGAGTCGTGAGGATAACAATTAAGAGTTTCATTGTAATCTCAACTTAAATTTGACTTAGTGGAAGCCTCTCAACTCAGGTTGTTGGGAGAAGACTCAATGTAGGCTTTTGATAAGCTGAATCAGTATAAATCTTGGTGTTCTTTGATCTTTCTTTTACATTTTCTTTACTTATTTTATTCATCAAATATTTGGGTATTGATTTCAAGTTTTAAGAACTATTTAAAGATTTGAAAAAGATTTTTAAAAAAGGGTTAAATCCAATCCCCCCTCTTGGATTGACATATAAGGCTTCCTATTTCTAACATAGATTCATCTTGATATGGAAATAAAGAAGTTGTCAACAATTCCTCCTCTCGATGCAACGACGATTTTGAGGGAAAGAAGGGACAATATTGCACCTCCTCACATGAATGAGATGTTAAAGAAGACACTAAAGTTGAAAAACTTTGGTTGAACATTGAAGGCCATCAACATAGAAATTGTCACGCGTTAGTTCATGAAAGACCATGAAGGAAAAATGCTTGAAGTTACGGTGGCAGCGTCTATTACCAAAAATTCTCCTACAACATATATTGTTGATGTGCCCTAATCAAACGTTGCTCCCAAGCGTTCAAGCCAAATAGTGGTTAAGGAGAGAGCTAAGATGGCCAATGTGTATTCTACTAAAGTTTCACATTCTAAAGAGTCTCATGACTCTGATGATGGACCTATTCTTAAGCTTCTGTCAGTCAAATGAAGTTGTTGTTATTGAACTAGCTCCAAAGAAGCAAAAAGAAGTCGTTAGAAGCTTCTCCCTGACAATTTCTAAGGTCATGTCGTCGGCTCAATCCATGTTCAAGCTACCATACAAATAAGATCAAACGATGGCCAGGTGATTCATGCCCAACCACATCCATCTCCTCCTCGCGTTCAATACCACCCCGTCAACCTTAACCAGAAAGACCTCCTTCACCCTCAAAACAACCCTCACCAAAACAAAAAGCTTCACCACAAAAAGAACCATCCATTTCTTAACCCTCAACTTCTCAAACAATCACTTCCAAACCTACCCTAAACAATAAATCCTTATATATCCTGAAAAATACCAACTCAAACCATCCAAATCGTTTACCTACCCATTACTTAACCTACCAAATAACCCTGCTTTCAAACCCCTTACTCCATCAAATACCAATCCAACAATCCCTTACTTTGTTGCCCCATCCAACGCCACCTAGGAACCCATACTTGTACCACCACACCTTACATGCCCAAGTTCTACCACCATCCTTCACAAGAATACTTTAACCTTCCACCAAACACCATCATCCAATCATTCACAATCAGATTTCATCCAATCATCCAAACATTTATACAAAAAGCATTCAATCAATAAGCACTTGATGTGAAATCAAACACAATATTTCATTCAACCAAAATAAATATCAAAATAAAACCAAGTATTAGAGTTCAAAAGATAAAGGCCTTCTAGCCAAATTTACAATTATCCCATCAAAAACAAAACAGCTACCTAGTTTGTTGCGATTTTAGTCCTTAGTGCATGAATCAAGTACACATCTTCAGTGGTTAATAGATCATGGTTACCTCCAAGCCAAGCCAATACAAAAAGCGCATGGCCTTTCATCTCTTTTCATACCTCCTGCCTTGAAAAGAGTTAAGTACCTTGGCTTATTTTGAGTCCTCAAACAGTCCTTATAAATGATTGTTTAGTTGATACCATGAACACTCAAATGTGACTCGTTCCTTTTTGGTTTAAGGTCGGTAATGGTTGTCGATATTTCTTCATCAATTTTGACATTTACTCCTTTCACTCAAGAGTATATTAAACCATCTTCTTCCCTCAAATTCGCGTAAAACACTTTCACAAGGTCTGGATAGTAATCCCAGTCATGTGAACAAATCTATCAACCCTTGATAGGCTAACAATTCTTGGAACAGAAAACCTTCATTTCTGAAAAATAGCAGACTAAGGAACTTGTGTGAGATTACCTCCATGAGTCCCTGGAAACATATGAAGCGTGAGCATCTTCACCGCTTACCAGCCACTAGACTGGCGTGCCTTATAGTGGGGGCAATTCTTTTTCCGTGGCACGATGAAGATGAGGCCATTGAGAATCAGGGTTTACGAAAATCTCTTTCTCAGACAAAGGTTTAGAGTGAAGTTGCTAATACAAAACAATTATGAATCAAATTAATCGGTTGAACCCTTTAACCTTTTTGGTTAAGTATTTGAATAGGCCCATTTGAAAATTTGAAAAATTTAAAAAAGCCCAACTTCTAGACTTAATCGATTGTCCAAATAGTTTAAACGAATAATTCAATTCAGCACACAAAACAAGAATCAATACACACTGAAAAATATTAATCGATTATATAAGTTCTTTAACCGATTCAAATCCAACCAATCTCAGATTTTGAAAAAAATTACAAATATTGAGAAAAGTTTAATTGATTATATTATTTATATAATCGGTTAAAATTCGCAAAACATGTTTCCATACAAGATTTCATACCAAATAAGCACAAATGAATCACATACATCAAGACGAGTATTGCACTGACAAAAATAAATCTTGTTACCACTTGTAGACCTCAAGAAGTATTTGATCCATCCTTTAAGCCTTCCTTGAGTCTTTGTGCCTCCATTTCTTTTTACTTCCCTACAAAAGCATCATATGGTTTGGATGTAGGTACCCAAATGAACTTTGGGGCCTTTTATGTTTGTGGCAGAAGTTGGTTTCTTGGGAATCCACTTGTATGTCCCTTGGGAATACCAACGTTCTTATAATAATAAGATTTTCAAATATGACTAATGGTATTGCACTAAAAACATGTAACAGAGGAAGGTTTACACAAGTCAGAAAATTTCTTTGAGTTAATTCTTTCACTTTTAGTAGAGTAACCTATGCCTTGTTTATTGATAACCCTTCTTTGAGAACTATGCACATCTTCCAAATTAGATCTTCCTAGAGTAAACTTAGATAAAGTACTAGTCAAGTAATCAATTTTCTCTAGGTGAGCAAGGCAATCTTTACAGTCTTAAACAATGGTTTTGACTTCAGTTTTGGCAATTTTAATAGACTACAAAGCATTGTGAAGTTCAGTTTTCAGACAAGCATTATCATCAACAAGGTTATTAGTTCTATGTTCAAAATCCCTTTTTTCACTATTTAATCAATTAACCTTGTATTGTAATCTCATAGCTTCAGCATGCAGTTCTTGAAAAGCATCTAAAAGTTGATAGTACCTATTAATGTCCTATTTATAGTGTTTTGCATTGTTGACCAGGGATTCAACTGGATAGGTCACATTCTTATGGGTCCATCAGCCTCAAAACACACTGACCCAATTATTTTGGCACAACCATGAGCTTTAGCCATTTAAAGTCAACCCTAGCCTCAAGGAGCATAGCGATGAAGAGGTTTAAATGTTAAAGTCTTATGTCTGCTAAAGAATCTTGCCTTTCCTAAAGCGAAGTGTTTGGTCTTCTTTATCAAGTATTTTCGAGTCCTTTAGTGATAATAGCTTTGGTAGTAGAGTGTGTATTTCTTCGGACACTTCATCCTCCCTTGGTTTAGGGGTGAGTGTCGAGCATTTTATAGAAACCTGGACAAATCCTCCCCGAGGAGCATGCCGAGACCTTTTGGAACGCCAGGAGGGATATGACTAGGTTGATGCCGAAGTTTGGACTTAGACATTGGACTATAAATGGGCTTAGATACTCCAAAATTGGGTAAACAACATCTATATGTTTAAGTGTCGGGGTGTCCAAGGATATTGTGTCATTGAATAAGCCCAATGCCATTGATTGCGTTTGGCACGACAAGGGGAGTTATGAAGATTATTTCTTCTATGCCTATACTAATATATTCACGCAACTACACGTTTAGATCCCATTTGATGAATTCACAATGAGTGTCCTTCGGCTCTTGAATGTGGCCCCGACGCAACTTCATCCAAATGGGTGGGGATGTATACAACCCTTTAGGATCTTATGCAAGTCATTGTACTTAGATTTGACCCCTTAATGTTTCTTACACCTTTGCTGCACATGTCCTCGGGACTCGATATCTTGGATATCTTTAATTACGAAAGTAGAAGGCCCCCTTATTCGAAAAATTCATTTTTTATACTTGTTGTTAATGAGAGTGATCGGTCTTACTTTTATGACAATGATGGTAAGAGAAAGTTCTCCTTCTACTGGACGGATAACCCACTAAGATACCAAGAGTATCCTTGGGACCGCTTATCTGCCGAAGACAGGAAGGTTATCAAGGTGTTAGAGCAATTACCTCAATGGATGTCGGCTAGGCCCCTCGATAGGATCTATTTATGTAGCAATCCTATTTTTGACTTGAAAGGTAAGCAAAGAAAATTTTTTATTTTTGTGCACTTGTTGAACTAATATAGGTGTTTTTCTGTATTTTCATTAGTTAGAGGGGAGGGAGGGAGGGGGGGGGGGGGGGGGGGGGGGGAGGAGGATTGAATAGTGTTTTAAAATTTTCTTTCGCAAAGTAGCATTTAATGGATTGTAAAGATTATAATTTATATAAGATGTTTAGACACTTGTTTTTTTTAATTGTATAAATGGAAAGCATTTGAAAGAGCAAAGAAATAAAGCATAGATTTTATACTGGTTCACTCAACCTAATCTATGTTCATTTCTCCCTTAAGAACTCTTAAAGGGTTCCACTAATCTTCCAGAAAATTACATGAGTTTTACCTTTCTAGGTTTACAACGAGTATTTTTACCATTCTTAGTTTCCCTAGTCAACACGACTAGCTTGAGCTTAACCACTCTTGGTATACAAGTATTCTAACCACTTCTACTCTCAACCTTATACAACATCTCTATGAAGAGGGTAACGTTGTATTTCGTAGGATTTTGACATCCATCATAATAAAGACATTTTCTTTGGGGAAGAAAATGACTGTTTATTAGTCATTGTGCATTGGGGTTTGACGTCGAACTTGGGTGTTATGCGACTCATCTATGCATGGGGAAGGGCAGTGATGAGTCTCAGTGGATGTTTTAGTTACCAATGAAGAGGCTAACATCATATTTTGTAGGAGTTCGACGTGCATCAGAGTAAGTGGAAGAAAATTTATGTTTATTAGTCATTGTGCATTGGGGTTTGACGTAAAACTTGGGTGTTGTACGACGTCATCTATGCATGGGGAAGCAAAAATTTATAAATTGGTGGTGTAGGGTTCCGGAATTCTATTTAAAGTGAGACTATGGGGAAGCAAATGACTATTTAATATTTATTTATTTTGGATTGGACGTCTGGTGTTTCCTAAGCAACGTTATATGATTACTAAGGTCATTGTTTAACGTCAAACATGTGTATAGTTGGACGTCATTTATTTTTAGACGACGATCAAATGACGTCAAGCGATTGAATTTATTTACAACAACATCACCGGTCACTGTTAGCGTTGGATGTTTTGTTATTGGACGTTGAACGCATGACGTTATGCACGATTTTTGTACTTGTGCACTGCGCGATACTAATCTCAACACCTCTTCCTTCTATGGGTTCGGGGCACAGGGTTAATAGTTTGAACCGCTTTCAAGTGCCTCTTCCTAGTAGAGGATGTTGCTCCACCCCTTGCAAAACCTCCCAAGATTGTATTGATGGTGCCTCTAAGGGGGGATTGTCGATATTATCCCCCCGCTTATCATCTCTTCTTATCGGTTCTTCCCTCTTTCCTTTTATCTCTCGCGTCTTCCCTCCTCCCTACAATGATTTCCTCCGATCATCATACCTTTGGTAACTAGACCACAAACTTCCTTCATCATTACAATACACAAAGTGCCTCATGTAATGCCCCAAACTATGGGATGTCACAAGTTTACAAAAACCGATAAATGTTAAAACTTTATCATAGCGTAAAAACATATTTTTCAAAAACCTTAACCTTTCGACATTCATACTCACTGGTGCAAAAACAGCGTACATAATTTTGGCTTTTAACGACGTATTCATGTTCGACGTCATATCGTGAGACATAATTTTGACGTCGAACACCCACCGTTCGATGTTACGCTTTGATATTCACGTTTACTCTACAGAGTTCGATATCTAATATCTGAATAACTAGTTACATTTAAGGAAAGATTTGGCATCAAATGTATGGGGAGGGGACGTAAAGTTGACGTCAAGGACAAAGATGTATGAAGTAACGTTGATGTCGATTTATGTAAGGCGACGTTACTTGTTGTTTATAGACACGTCGAATATTAAAGTGCTTGACGTATAATATTTAAATAAATATTTATATTTAAAGCAAAATTTATATTTAAAGCAAAATTTGGCGTCAATTGGAAGGGGATTGACGTAAAGTTGATGTAACTTTGCGTCGAAGTAAACCGATCGACGTCATGTTTTGTTGATATACACGTCGAGAAACAGAGAAAGGACGTCTAATATTTGAATAAATATTTATATTTAAATGAACATTTGACGTCGTACTTGAGGAGGCTTGACGTAAGTTTAACGTCGAACTAGTTTATGCTTGACGTTACCCCGCTGAGCCCTAGAGTTTCTCGCCCAGCGTTAATACATCAACTGTATTATATGAACGTCAATCAGTGCATAGTTCGACATTAAGATTCAATATGAACGTCGAATAGTGTATAGCTCGACGTCACATTTTTTTTTAAATTTGGTTCGTTATAGCTCATTTTACCAAATCTGAAATACAAAAACCAGTTTTCCAATTCATATATTCACAAAATTAATTAATTTAAACCATGTTATCATCAATGCATCAATTCCAATTAAATAGTAGGTTTAATACATCATTTGGTCCCTACTTTTAGGGGTCTGGTTCAAAGTAATCATACCTTTTAAAAAAGTTCAGCAAGACCCCCTATTTCGTTTAAAAATGTTCAATCCGGTTCTTTCCGCTCACGCCATTAAAAACATAACGGTGCAAATGCCACGTCATCATCACCATCTCTAGACAAACCCTAATTTATCTCCAAGAAACCCTAGCTGTCGCACCATCCAGCGTCGTCACTGCCATCCTCGCCGACAGCTGTCCTCTCCAACACATCATGCGCCACCGCCAAAGCGTCTTCTCCCTTCTGTTGCACCTCCATCACCTTCGCATCTCACCTTCGTTCACGCGCCACCACCCAACGCGATCCCTTGCTATGCCGCGACCACCAATCTTCACCATTTTCACCCTCGCACCAACCAAATCATCGTCGCGCCAGCAGCACTACCGTCCAATCTCCACCACAGAATCATCCACCACTAACCCCCATCCAAATCGCCAACTGCTGCAGATCGCGAATCGCCACTCTTCTCCACCACTAATTGCGCCGCTGCTTACCTCCACCTGCAACCACAATCAGACCTGCAAGCAAACGTGGAGACCTAGGGTTTCTCGTGTTCTTGTCACATAGCTTTGGTGGTGGCGTGTGATGCGTTGGAGAGGACGGCTGCCACCGAGGATGGTAGTGACAGTGCTGGATGATGCGGCGGCTAGGGTTTCTTGGAGAGAAATTAGGGTTTTTCTGGAGATGGTGATGATGACGTGGCAGAGACTTTTTTTTAAAATTAAAAAATCATTTAAGTCCACCTATTAACGTGTGCCACATGCTTATGAGATGCCACAGTGGCATTTGCACCGTTATGTTTTTAACGACGTGAGCGGAAAGGACCAGATTGAACATTTTTTAACAAAATATGGGGTCTTACTGAACTTTTTTAAAAGGTAGGATTACTTTGAAACAAACCCCTAAAAGTAGGGACCAAATGATGTATTAAACCTAAATAGTAATACTAAAAGACGCTAATGCTATCATCAAAACTTAAAAGAATCCAGGTTTCCATTCATCAATTCACAGTTTAAACGATGCTATTATCAATTCATGCATTCAAAAAGTTGCACAAGTAAAACTAAAAGCTAAGCAAATGCTACTATCATCAAAGGCAAAACCTAAAGTTATAGCTATTTAAAATGTTTATTCAATTATTGTGCCCATTCCTCTCTTATCGTTTTTATTACTGCATCTGACAATGTAGAGGTAGTGTTGAATCGCTGCAAAATCAAGGAAACTTTACTATTATATTCATTTTAAAGTGAAAAGTTTATTGATATTTGTAAGATTTTCAAATGTAAATTTCTACCTCAATTCAATCTCCTTTGATTTCTTCTCGGATGATTGCCTTCATCCATGACATGATGTAGTAGCCACATGCCCATGAATCGTTTTGCTTGTTACACTAAACATGTGAAAGAACTTAGTCAAATGTAATGGTTTAAATTTGACTACGAAAATTAATGGCTAAAGATCAACGAATTCCAACCTTAAGATATATAATTTCAATTTGTTGTCCTCTAGTCCTAGCCACAACTATAAACAAATTTGAAACATTTGAAACATTTGAAACATTAGAAACATAAGTTACTACATTAATATCATCATGAATTGGTATGAATGAATGTAATACTTACGATTGTAACAAGGACTTCAACTCCGATTTCATCTTCCTATGAAGAGAACAAAACCATACAACTTGTGCTTTTTTTGGAATGATCACCATTAGTTTCCAATGTCCCCTATCATGGAGCAACAAGTAGTGAGTTTATTGATTAAAATTTGATAAAAGTTGACAATATTGGGAAACACATACGCATCAATGTATGGCGCGATATACATCTCTCTATTAGACTTAGTCATCCATGTTTGCATATATGATTTTCTAGACTCTAATGTGTTTCCAGATGGTTGAATTGTCTGAGGTTCAAGAAAGCCATAAACTAACACCCGACCGAATTCTACTACGACGAAGTCCATGTACCTATAACAATAAAGTTAAGTATATTTATTAAAATGTAATAATACTAATATACAAATTAGAAAATAACAATTAAAAAACTTACATGCACCATAGTTGTATGCATGAAATGTTCAACATTGTTTCTCCACCAATGATCTCGAATGCATCATTGAAAGCAATATACAATGGAATATGGCACTCAAGGCCAAATGTTCTTAACTCTCACTCCAGCTCTATCGGTCCTTTTCTCAACTTATTTAATCTCAATGTCAATATGGATAGAGGATCATCATCGTCTTCTGCTTTCTCATGAGCCTCATTCACAGGTTGAGGCATTGGTTTTTTCTAAGGACGATAGACCTGCAAGTCACATTTACAAAAGTTAGGAATCATTTAATTATAACTTGAAGATTTAAGATAATAAAAATAAGAATATAATACTGCTGGTTGGCCAAAATATGGCATGATCATAGCCTTAGGCCAAGCTATAAATGAGCCTTAGGCCAAGATATAAATGAGCCTAAGGCCTCCCCCACGAATTGGATTTCAGATGTAGGCACTAGCACGAGAGCCTACGGGTCTCTAACATCATCAATCATTACCTGCGCGTGAGTAGGCAATAAAGGATCACCAGGAATGGTCTGGCCTCCTGTAATCTGTCGTCTCCCAGCCACTACACGCGGAGGATCCTCATTAACCAAAAACTCATACTGAATAGTGTAATCAGTACGATCTGCAGTAGAGCATGAGCCTTTGGTGCTCACACGAGGTGCGGTAGGATCATCTGTGGGGTCGTCCTCCTGTTGTTGCTATTGTCAGGGGATCATCGCAAGTTTTTCTTCGAGTGTTCTTAAGCGTTCATTTATGTGCTCCTCTATCTCTACTTGCACCTGTTGCCTGAGGCTACTAAGCACTTCCTGGCTCCCGACTTCTGTGCTTCTTGGTGTAGGGCCAAAGTAGTCCCTCAATTCAGTAGCTCCTCTAACAGCACGTACACAACCTGGATGGTCTAGCCGACTTGTGGCTACTATTAGGAGGTCCTCCCTACCTTGTGCCACAAATGTGCCGTGAGTCTGTTGCTCGACTAACTCATCCTGCATAATGAAGTTAGACACATATATGAAGTATGGTAATTAGTTAAAAGTTTCCACTTACAATTTTTTAGGATATCTCCTGAGCAGACTGGGATGTCATCTGGCCATTGGACTTGGTCCGTGCAGCCTTTCACAATTCATGTCTAGTTGGTGGAGGTGCTAGGTCAGCTGACACAACACCTAACTCCTCAGCACGACGTTTTCTCATCTTTTTCTCTAATAACGCATAACCACTACGTGACAGTACGTGTGGTGTATCATTAAGCCTCTTCCTTTGCTGGGCGGCTATCGTTTTCACCTATGAAAAAATTAAAATTATTAAGCATAAATCACAAATTAACATCTTGTGTGACTAGAGCAAAATATTAAAAAACATACTTGTCAATTGATAACGGTTGAAAATACCGTTATCTGTAATGTAATTTTGATACTAAATGCACCCTTTTCTGCTTAGAAACTTGCTTGGAATCATGTTTTTCTGTTAAGTAGTGTGAATAAGAGAGTTGAGGTTGAATTTAATGATTTTATGACTAATTTCCCTTGTTTTGATAGAAAATGAGATAATATGGAAAGCAGGGATGAAATTCCATGGAGATGGAGCTCAAAAAGTCCTGGAAAAGCACTAGAAGGAAGGAGTGCTCGAAGCTTGGGCGCCCTTTTTGGATGCTTGAGTGTAGAAGAGACCGCTTACTGCTCGGGTGCCCCTTTTTGGGCGCTTGAGCATCGGAGGCTCGAAGCTTGGGCGTCATTTCTGAGGCTTGGGCGCATAAGACCACCGCTCACCGCCCAGGCACCCCTTTGGGGGCGCTTGAGCGCCGGAGGCTCGAAGCTTGGGCGTCTTCTGCAAGGCTTTAGCGTGGAAGACCATCGCTCGCCGCCCGGGCTCCCTAAGTGGGGCGCTTGAGCACCACTGACTCGGGCTTGGGCTTTGTTTTTGTTTTGTCGTCGCTCTATTTAAAGGACACAGACACCCTAGGTTTTGTATCTCTGGCTGGAGCAACACAACATCACACTCTTCCACTCTCTGAAGGCGGATTTGGATGCAAACGCTTCCATCCTCTACTTTTAGGGTTTTTCTATCTCATGCTTTTTCATTATTCATCTAGTTTCATCATGTCTATGGTGAACTAAACTTTATTTGTTTTTGGGGGATGATGTAACCTTGTGAACTCTCATGTATTTGAATTTATTCTTAATACCATATGCTTTTCCATTAATTGTTAGAGTAATTCATCTTTGCTTATTACATGTTGTGTTTAACTTATTCATAGCATTATGTATGAATTGCATGAGTGTCGGGAGGTTCCTTACAATTCAGGTTCTTGTTGAATTCTCCCGAGAGTAATATTTCTCAGGGATGGGGGTATGAGTCTTGGTCGTCTTAAAGCTCTTGAACTTCACATTTAATTGCTAAGAATGCTAGGAATTGCATGAATTGGTGATTAAGGACATGCCTATTTCGCCGAGGGATCGGGTTTAAGTGATTTAGTGAGTGACGTTGACATTAATGCATAAAGAAGAATTCTTACATACATGAGAGGGAACTTGGTGAAATCTAACCCCAACAACATACTCATCTCATATTAAACAACATCTGTTTATCACTGTGCTATTTTGCTATTGATTAAACTGCTTTCATATTTAATTTTCTGCCTTTGCATCTTAAACTAATGATCTCGTTTTATTTAAGTCTTAATTAATCGAGTTATCAGACAACTGTCTAGTGCCGAGAGTCTTCTGGGATACGATAGTTGGTCTTACCATTTTATATTACTTCTGCGATTTGGTACACTTGCCGATTCACCAACAAGTTTTTGGCGCCGCTGTCGGGGATCAAAAATGTTTTCAACAGCCATCTAGTGTTCTAAGCTCTTAAAAGTTTTATTTTTGAAGAATGTTGATGAAAAAGTTGATTTTTTATTATTGGTACTGTCTATGCATGATTTACCACTGTTTGGACTGATTAAATTGTGCTAAATTTGATTTGGACTGAGTAGAAACGAATTTGGAAAGTGAAAAATGCAGCAAAGCCACGTTTGACTCCACCGCGCGCTGCTCAATTGCCCCTTGAGGGGCGCCCGAGCGTGACGCGGTAGTGGCTTTTTTCTGGTCTGTTTTGTTTTGTCTTTTTGGTTTTGTGCAGGTAGTGCTGAGGGATCTCTGTTTGGCCCTCAGCCTAAATAAGAAGAGTTGTTGATTTTTTTTTGGGACTAATGCTTGATGATTTCTGTGAATCTTTATGTGCAGGAATGGCCTCTTCTTCAGGAAAAAGGATCAAAACCCTTGGTACCAAATACAAGGGAACAAAGAGGAAGGAAAAAGAGCAGTTCTACTCAAATAAGTTTAGAACTCCAGCCCATGAAAGATACTTCCCATCGAGACTGCTGATGGAGAGGAAGGTAGCCAACATACCATCCTTAGCTCCTCAATTTGAAAGGGAGCTAAACAACAGAGAGTGGGGCCACCTGACAACCTACCCCTCTCCTGCCAATGTTGACATCACTAAAGAATTCTACACAAATGCAAAAGCATTAGGGGGAGAGGATGAGATGTACTTAGGCTACGTAAGGGGTAAGAGGGTTGCCTTTGATGCTGACACTATTAACTGCTTTCTTGGTACAGATTGGGAGGGGGAGCAATGTCAGTTTTCCATGTCCATGATGGAAGGAGTGGACTATGAGGATATGGAGCGGACTTTATGTGTGCCTGGAGGGCACTTTCAGAGAAACAAGTTTGGGGCACTCATCCACATCATTAGACCCCATCTGACACCTCTGGCAAAATATTGGATGGCTTTCTCTCATGCCAACATTCAGCCATGCTCCCATGTGTCAGACATCACTGTCCAGAGGTCCATCTTCCTCTACTGTGTTCTCAGGGGCCTCAACATTAACATTGGGTAGGTCATAGTTGATGAGATCCAAAGTTGTGCCCGTGGTGCAAGCAGCAAGGCACCCTGGGACATCCCTCCTTTATCACCCATCTTTGTGAGGCTACAGGTATTGATGTGTCTAGACCACCACTGGAGCGTCCAAGAAAGGAGTTGGACGCAGCCTATTTTACACACTACTGTGTAGTGGATGAGCCAGGCCACCCAGCGCCACCACCACAACAGCCCAGGTACACAGAAGAGCACCACCACCAGCCTGGGAGCCAGTTCATGAGGCCGCTCCGTTTCAGATGCGGGACATGTACTTTTCTTTACTGGATTATAGACTGGCTGCCTTATATAGGGGCGAGCAAGAGCTGTTGAGGACTTAGTGAAATCTAACCCCAACAACATACTCATCTTATATTAAACAACATACGTTTATCACTGTGTTATTCTGTTGTTGATCAAACTGATTTCATATTTAATTTTCTGTCTTTGCATCTCAAGCCAATGATCTCATTTTCTTTAAGTCTTAATTAATCGAGTTATCACACGACTGTCTAGTGCCGAGAGTCCTTTGGGACACGATACTGGGGCTTACCATTTTATATTACTTGTGCGATTCGGTACACTTGCTGATTCATCAACACCAGCCATAAGAAAGTCTAGTTGCTTTAAACTGCACCCACTCCTCCTCAGTTATTTTATATTTTGTACAAGGAGTGTCGTTCTATTTAGAGACAAAGACGTATACACGTGTCATTCTCGTCTTGAATTCCCTCCATCGGACTACAATGTGGGACAAAATCTTCTTCCTTATCCTCTCATCATTAGGAATATCCCCATTTTCCTGTTAAAAACAAAATTAATGTTAAAGCATGTTCAACAAAAATAATTCAATGATGGAAGTAAAACATCTTAAACATACCAAAATATCCTGCCATAGTATATTTTTATCAACCTTTAGGACATCATCCCAACAGTTAGCGACAATAAGGACATGTGCTTTTGCCAACACGCCCAAGTAACTCCTAAACGATGTTGCATGTTCCCTAATAGGAGCAAATGATCGGGGATCAAACTCCACCGTCACTAGTTTCTCACTAACCCAATTGGATGTGATATCAGGCATCCGAGTCACAGATCTACCACTTCCTCCCGTCGGACCTGATCCAGAGCTCGTCATACCTGTTTTCAAAGTCTTAATAAATTATATTGTTTACAGACAAAATAAATAAATTGTACAAGTATTTAAAACAATATAAAGACATTTATTTCTCCCATTTGCCTTCGTTGTGATCAGATCGAGTTGCATGTATTTCATCGGGTGCATCATCAACCTTATTTTCAATGGTTTTTGATGAGAATGAGCTTGTCTCAAGTATATCTAGAGAGTCTTCATCATTAGTTGTGTGCATGGCTCTACCTTCCAATACCACTGACCATTTATGATTCACTGGGTGAGTGACATAGAATATTTCTCTTGCTTGAGTAGCCATAATAAATGGTTCATCCGTGTAACTCATTTTGTTAAGATCCACCAAAGTGAATCTGAGGTCTTCTGTCACCACACTAGAATTACTATCAACCCATTTACACTTGAAAACTAGAACTCTAAAAGTGACATAATCAATTTCCCAAATTTCTTGTATTATTCCAAAATAACTCATTGATGCTATAATTGGATTCTTATCCTTGGAACTGGAAAAGTGTACACCTCAGCTTGTAGGGTAACTCAACTATTTTGAACTCTGCTTTTATCGTCTTCCTCCTTTGAATATAACAAGTAATTGTTTATGTAATAGCTGCGGAAAGTGATCACATCGGTGTTAGGTTAGTGAGGCAGTCTCAATAGATTTTCAGAAACATTCGGAGTCGCGTAAATCTTTTTCTTAAACCAAGCTAAAAAGGATTTTTTATGTTCATGAAGTGTCCACTTTTCACTCATACGTGGATGTGCAGACTTAATTTCAACAATGTGTTGTGAAATGTAAGGAATAAAATCCTCTGTGTTGTTTAAAATGTACAAATGAGCTTGATGAACTTCTTTTCCATTAACAGTTTCAATCTTTACTCCTCAAACTCCCTTTCTTTCACGTATGTGTTCACGTCTATTCTTTGGAAGTCCTATTGGTTCACAACTTGGCATATAACTTGAGCAGAATTCAATGGCTTCCTTTGCAATGTAGCGCTCTATAATCGAAGCTTTCGATCTTAATTGATTTTTAACTATTAAAATACAATGGCTTACTTTCCACACCAAGAGGAGGGGGGGGGGGGGGGGGGTGAATTGGTGAAACTTAAAAACAAAGTCTTTTAAAATCTTTTTCTCAAAAGGTGATGTCGTTAAAGCTTTCTTGAAACGCAAGGTAAAAGACTTTCTAATGCAGCGGAAACTTAATCGAATAAGTACAGAGTAAATTCAATTAAAATTAAAAGAGTAGGGATCAGATAATTCAAACATTGTTTTTTATACTGGTTCGGCCAACCTGCCTACATCCAGTGTCCTTCCAACCACGTGAAGCAAATGCACTATAATGATCAAGGTTTTCATAAAAAGGTTTTTATAGAGACCTCACGTCAAAAATATAAAACACCTCTCTAACCCTCTAATCAAATATAGGCAGTACAATAATTAGACCAGCAACAAGAATCCCATCTGTTGATGTCTAACCCCTTTAAGACACCTCTCAAAGTCAAGAACGCCGCACACTCTTCTTCCTATAGTCACAACATGGAACCTCAATCCAATCTTCATAAGATTGTAGACTCTGATCTCACAGTTACACCCAAGTGTGCAGAATTGATTAACCCTTTGAATACATAGCAAACTTGCTCTTCAAGAAATCACAAGGAGATGATTACCACGGTCACTTCTTGATTCTTGGAGGTCTTTTTCTCTTTCTGCAAGATAGCACTTTCTGAAAAATATCAAACAAACTGTTAGATTCACAAAAGTTCTTATAGAAATCAAATTCGCGTCAATTTATAATATAACACATCTCTGACGCATTTTAATCAACTAAGCTACTAATGCAGTCGAATATAACAATTCTGTTATAGTTGTTAGCAGCAATCAAAGCAATTAATTGAATTCACAATTAATGCAGTCGAATGACATTTAATGTTTGGCCAACATATTTAAAAATATGACCATTAGATAGTTATGTCAAGCATTAACATAATTTCAAAACAGTAACAGACTTAGTCGAATGCAACACACATATAATCGACTATGTAACAGTGTAAATCAAAGGTTTGAAAAACTTTCTCTTTGAAAAATATCACAGCACACTTTGAAAAATGTTTGTGCAAAGACACGAGAATTTTAATCGACTCACCCCATAATGAAATCGACTTAAAATTGTTGTTTTGCCACACAATTTAAAATTCAACATTATTGCTTGTGGTTTTTCTCATTCAGAAACATGTGTGATGCATTCATGTATAAAATCACATATACATCACAGTGAAACACAATGAACAACACAATCATGTTCTCATATACGCATATAACATGTAAGTATAGAACATGTAACACATAATACACATGTGTTATTAATTATGCGTTGTCATCATCAAAAACTCAGATATTACTGAGATTGTGGGTTCACCTAAACCAATGCTCCCCCTATCAACAATCTCAACATTAACATATCCCTTCAAGATCTTCATGTATCTTTCACCCGGGTACATCCACCCCAAGAAAACCGGCCCACATATTTGAATTTCTCTCACTAGATGGACAATCAAATGAACCATGATATAAAAAAATGAGGGTAGGAAATACATTTCCAATTGGCACAATAATTTGATGGCCTCATTTTGCAAATCATCTAACTGTCGAGGATCAACAACTTTCTTGCAAATGGCATTGAAAAACAAACTCAAATGTGCGAGAATACCTCTAACAGAGGTAGGTAATATGGTTCGAGTAGCTACTGGTAAAAGTTGTTGCATTAAGACATGACAATCGTGAGACTTTAAACCAACTAACTTTGAATCTTTCATAGAAACAAGGCTACTAATATTTGACGAATCACCTTGTGGAACCTTCACACTATGTAAACATTGACAAAAAATTTGCTTTTCTTTTTTTGAAAGAGTGTGACAATCTAGAGGAAGATAGGTCCGTCTTCCTACGGATTGCGGATGTAACTCAGAACGGATTCCCATGTCAACCAAGTCTTGTCGTGCTTTCACTCCATCTTTTGTCTTTCCTTTAACGTTTAGTAAAGTCCCAACAACACTATCACATACCTTTTTTTCAACATGCATCACGTTTATGCAATGTCGCACATCAAGTTTACACCAATATGGAAGATTAAAGAATATTGATCGCTTTTTTCAAATGTTTTTCTCCACGGTCTTCTTTTTATGTTTTCCAAATACAACATCAATGTTCCTCACCTGGTTGTATACATCTTCCCCATTACGAGGTCTGGACACTACATCATCTTCAGGACTTCCATTAAACGCTTTTTTCAATCTATGGTAAGGGTGATTTCGAGGAAGGAATCTTCGGTGTCTTGTGTACACTATTTTCTGCCCATGCTTCAGTTGAAGATAACTAGTATTTTCTTCACAAATCGAACATGCAAAATGACCTTTAACACTGTAACCACTCAAGTTCCGATATGCTGGGAAATCATTTATGGTGCAAAACTATATTGCACGCAAACGAAAATTTTCTTCTAAATATGAATCGAAGACCACAACGCCCTCTTCCCACAACATTTTTAAATCGTCAATCAATAGTTTAAGATAAACATCAATGTCATTTCCAAGTTGTCTAGGACCCGATATCATCATAAACAACATAATATATTTTCTCTTCATGCACAACATAGGAGATAGATTGTAAATCATCAACATAACTGGGCAAGAACTATGTTTGCTCCTTAAGTTTCCATAAGGATTCATACCATCGGTAGCAAGTGTAAGTCTTAAGTTTCTTGGCTGTGCACTAAATTCCATAAATGTGCCATAAATGTTCTTCCATTGTGGGGAATCAGCTGGGTGTCGAAGAAGATTATCACATTTTCTTCCATCAACGTGCTACATAAGATTCTCTGCATCTTCTTTAACAGAAAACAATCGTTTCAACCTAGGTACTATAGTTAAATACCACTTGACCTTAGTCGGTGGACCTTCATTGTGTTCATCGTTATTTCCATGAAGTTTCTTCTTAAATCATGATGAACCACACGTCGGACACACCTTCATTGAAGCATACTGATCTTTATACAATACACAGTCATTGGGACATGCATGTATCTTTTGGTATTCCAAACCCATTGGACATAGAATTTTCTTCGCGTAGTAATTACGGATAGGTAACGTGTTATTTTCTAGAAGCATCTCCTTTAGCAACTCCAACAATTCCGTGAAACTTTTATCAGTCCATCCGTTTCTTGCTTTCAAACAAAACAATTTCAAAGTAGCCAATAACCTTGTAAAATTGGTGCATCTTGGATACAACTCTTTCTTTGAATTGTTCTTAAGACTATCGTATAAATGAGCTCTTCCAAAATTTTCTTTGCCAACGTCACATACCATTTCGTTTAAATGATCACTCATCCATTCGTCGACATAATCTAAACCTCTTAACATTTTTTGCTTATATAATACTTCCTCATGCCAAACTGTATAACTTCTCATTATTCCATAGATGAAAAGATGATCACAAATGTTGTCACAGTCTTGATATACTTCATTGAGACAACGAACACAAGGGAAAAAATATGCCTCATTCATTGTATTTGTGTGTCCTTAACATATTCTATGAACTCAAAAACCCTTCGCTCATACTCTTCACTAATATGATGATGATGAATCCAGCTTCAATCCATAGTACTACACTAAAAGCAAAGAATCGACGAAAAATAAAAAGACTAACTTAAGTTGAGAACCAAAAAAAAAAACCAATCATACGTTGAAGAAAAAAAAAACTATCATAGTAAATGTACATGAACATAAATATCTATCATAATACATTTATCATACGTCCAGAATCGACAAACACTAACACATATATCATACGTAAGAAATATTGAAGGGAAAAAAACCAAACTTCAAATGGTGTCATTGGAGAAGATGATGAAGTTCGCTGACCACGTACGAAAAACAACCTAAAGATAAACGAAAATCAATCGGTCAACCCACATGAAAAACAAAGTAAATGAGTACCAAATGACATTAGAAAGACATAAACGACTTAAAAATAACCATCTTTCTTTATCGCACTCGTCCTCGAAGAAGAAAGTTCAAGCAGAAATGGAAGCTCGAAGTAATAATGAGACTGTGTTATGTTTTTACATTCAATAAAAATGATTCCACGTCAAATACAATTTAAATTCGACATTATATTTAAATAAAGCGTCGAAGCCACAAATTTTTGGCGTTTTATGATGGTAAATATTTAAAACAGCACATCTTTCTTTTATTCTTTTTTCTTATCAATTGCAAAGGTTACGTTGAATTTGAAAGGGCTTACACGTACTATTGGAAGCCAAAAGTTTCTTCTTCCTTCAATGTAAAAAAGTATCATAATTTTGGATCTTTTTTCTTTTTCCCCTCCAATAGAACAGCCTAGGCCGCGACGCTGGGACGTGAAGGGAAATGAAGTAGTTGGGAGCATTAATGGTGCGCTTTTACTAGAGCATTAATAGAACGTCCTATTCGATAGGGCTTCGATGTTTTTTTCTTCTGCCAATAGCAAAAGGTGGCGCTCTTATGATTTCTTTTTCTTTAAAATCAGACATGAAATTTTTTCTTTTCAGTTCTTCCTAACAGTGTACTGAAATTTGAACTTTTAAGTAGTGATCAGTTTTTGATCAATATCAGAACTGCATAATCTTCTCTTCTCAACTAGATTGAGGGTTAGTCCACATACAATACAATCAACATTCACAATTCACAGATCGTTTATTAAAATAAATCTTCATTTCATTTCAAAATAAAATCGAAAGCAGTACATAAAACTAGAGGTGGCTTAATAGCCATGATTACAAAATAAATAAAAAACTTAGAAAAGTAGTCCCTATTATTATCAAGAAGATTCCATTGAATATTTAGTTTCAGAGCCAATGTCATTCTTGTATAGCACATCTGTCTTCTTCTCCAATTTGAAAAGAGTTTTTTCAACTCTCTCATCCCTTTCAAACGTCTTCCTAAATTGATCAACAACATATTTCTCAAAATCAGTTTGTGGAATGAAGGCAGTATGATCTTCATCACGAGTAGGTGGACTTCCAACAGTTTGCTTATCAATGAAGAACCATCCATTCACATTCCTTTCCAGCCTAATAGAAAACAGACTTGGTATACCAATTTCTTGTGACTTATTGAACAGAAGTCTGTCTTCTTCAAATACATCTACTCCTTGGAGTACCAGCACCTTTTTGATAAATACTCTATATGGCAATTTGTGTGCATATTTATCTCTTGCACCGATTATGTGGTCTTTTAGTTTCGCAACCCAATTGCTTGGAATTCTAGTCTTGATAGCATTCAATAGATACATCTTCTGTTGACATTCTGTCCTCGACAAATCTTCCAAGCAACAGTAGCCAAGTCAGGACATAAGCAATAATTTTCTCCTCCTTGTTTAAGCCGTTATGTAGGTACTGCCTATCCACCTTGTACCTTCCTAGATATCTTAAGCAGTTTATATATATAGCTCTCTTTGTTAGCCATTTGTTTGAGTCAGAATCACGAATATGAGAATCCAAACCTTTAAGTCCAACAATATTTGACCAAACATTATCGTCAATAGTAATCTTAACACTTTTTACCCTTAAGTGAATGACCCCATTTAGAACCATCAGGTTTGTGTAAAAAACCTCTACCAAATTTGGATAACAATCTCCTTTCATCTAGACAAAATCAGTAAATCCTTGATATGCAATCCATTCTTGAAAAAGGAACACTTCTTTCTTGAACAATTGTAGGTCCAAATACTTGTGAGGAACTACAATTTTTATGTCTCTAGTATAACAACTTTCCTCGGATCTCTTCGTCACTTATCCATCCAGATGGGTTTGCGTTTCTTATAACCTGGGCAACCTTCTCTTTTCTTCTTGATGATGATGATGAAGAAGCCATGTCTGAATAGAATTCTCGGAACGTCTTTCACAATCTAGAGTTTTTAACTTCTCTACTTCTCAGCTTTAAAAATACAAAGGATACGTCGAATTCTACTTGGCATCGACGTACTAATTGTCAGCCAAAAGACAAAGAGTTTGAAAAAAGACAAAGGAACGTCGAATTCTACGGATATTCGACGTTTTCTTCTTCATCCTCGCGCCCTTTTGTTTCCTTTTTTCCTTTATAAACCTCCCATAACCTCTCGTTACCATTATATTTTAAGATAAGATTTAAATTTTTTTTTATATTTTTATATTATAAATTTGTGTAAATTTATCTTGTAATATTTACATATTATAAAATATAAGAAAGATTTATGGGTGAAATTTAAAGAGAATAAAACTTTATTTCTTTAAAATATTATTTTAATTTCATATAGAAAATAATAATAATAATAATTTATGAGAATTGAGTTTTAGTTATAGATCACAATAATTAAAATCATAATAAATATTATTATATTATTAAAAGTCATGTGAAATGAATGTTTTTTTAACATCCGAACTAACTTTCTTCATATAAAAACTGAAAAATAGTCTACACCGTAAATATTTTTTTTATTAGATTCAACCACATTTCCAAACCTTATATTTCTTTCATTTCCTTTAAAAGTTTTATGATTAAGAAAGGTATGATAAAACATAAATCAAGTCTTCAATGTCTCTTTCTAGGTGTGTGTTAATTGTAGAATAAAGATAGGTACGATTATACTAAAAGACTTTGATTGATTTTTAAAAAATAATACTTTAAATTTGAGAAAAAATTAAGTTGAGTGATAAACTAAAATTTAAGATAGAATATTGTGGACAAAACTTGAGATAGGTCAGTTAGAAAAAAATTTTAAGACACGTTAATAACTGAGATGCAATAAACCAAGCCAAAGATCAAGAAGAGACAACGTGTATGGAGAATAGGCAGGGCGTATTGGAGTCCAAGACTCGTCCTGGATTAAAGGTCAAGGCAGACCGATCTGGACCAAAAATTAAGACAGAATGGGTTAGGTCGAAGATTGGTTGACCCAAAATGAATGTTGGGATGGGTTGATTCAGACTAAAGGTCTAGACAAACTAACATAAGTTGAAGGTCCAAATGGGTCGGCTTGAGCCAAAGGTATGATGGAGGACTATCTCCTGAAGAATAATTAATATAGGAAATAAAATAAATTGTATTTTTCTTTTAATTGCAAATAATTTATTTATATTTTTCAAGTTATTTTTGGACCCAATGTCATTGGGCTTTCTTTTAGGGTTTCTTAGGTGCCTTAAACATTTATACCTATATATAGGGGCACCAAATACATATGTAGACACTTTGGAAGTCATAATATAAGCATTTGCATTTTTGAGAGAGGATTCTCTTAGTTCTTGGTTTACAACTTTGATTCTTATCAAAGATTAACATCTTTGTGGCGAATCTTCCTTTTATTATCAATCTGCTAGATTATGGCGTCTCCATCTTTGTCTTATCAACCTCTAGTCCAAGCACAAAGTCAAGATGGACAGGCCAGGTCATGATAGAAATTTGGCAGAATTCGACCACAACCAAAATTTTGTTAAGGACCATGATATGTTAACAACTTTTTGACAATAGACTATGTGTCCCTATTATATTGGTTTGTACATTTGAAATGGACCAATCACGAGCTACCACATAAGCGGTTATAAAAAATCGAATTTAAAAAGTCGACGACGATAAAAATTCAAATGAACTCTTAGACCAAATATTTGGCCACATTCAAATAAATTATTTTGAAAAATTTAATAGTTATAATAAGTTATTGGCATAAATGACTATGATATCAAAAAATACTATGATTAACATTATTAGAAAAACAAATTTGAACCCTTTCATGCATTATTTCTTTGCTTTTTAGTATTTTAACAAACGTATGATCAATAGCCAGCCACGTTGTCATTAATGTCATCATAAATAATCATTAAAAGCTCATTTGCATTTCTTAATTTATAACGCTTTGAATCGATTCTTTATTACTTAGAATCAATTATATTAACTTAGCAAAATTGAAAGTGGAATTATATGAATATAAAGGGGGCACATCAAACATTTTAACTTCGATCCCTCCAAATCTCACCTTCTTCACGGGTGATTGAAAAGTAGATAATTTCTGGGAGACGGGACGTCAATTTGTTCTTATATGAATCAAACAAAATTTATTACTTTTTCTCTGAATAATATTTGAACGTCAAATTCGGCTGGGCTTCGACGTTCATACAAGATGGTGGAGTGTGGCAGTAACTAAGCATAATTACACAATGTACGTCATCGGTTCATCTATAAATATTGCTTGCGTCACGTAATCCCTTGCTTCCTGTTTCCATATTGAACATATTAGGATTCATGTTTTTTTTATCTCCTTGACGTTTTCCTTTCCTTAGATTTCGAAACATGTCTTATGGAAGCGGCTCCACACTTCAAGTGAGAGCTCTCCCAAACTCAGAATGGACGTAGCGAAATGGAGGAGTGAAGGATGTTTCTGGTGCATGCCACGTGTTTGATGAATGGTTCAGTGGAGGTTTGGTGAGTGTGTGAGGTTTCTCAAGCTCAGAAGGCCTTCCAAAGGGGAAGGAAGCTAGAGGAAGAAGTGCGAAATTGGCACTAGAAAGTGAACTCGAAGTATAGAGGTCTGGAGTAATCTCAACAACACTTCCATATATCTTTCAAGTTAGATTTTACATGGAGATGCACCTCTCTTTTATAGTTGAAGAGAGATCTCTAAATCTGACTTTGCAAGCTTCTAAGATCACTAAAGAAGAGTATCTAAGACGCTACTGATCGGTGTCGCACCCGATAAAAATTTATGTGCAATAAGAATATAGTATAGACTAAGAAGTGACTCCTAGGTCGTCTCTCAAGGACCAAATGTGGTTCGAGAATTAGGTCAAACATGTAGTGGGGGTTGGTGAAGAGTTTTGTGAATGCAAATGAACTAAATTAAAACACAAATATAAACACGGATGTAAACAGAAAATTAAAACGGTTGGTCACTAATTCAATTACATGCTTCCAATAACAGATTAATCAACAATTACACAGTACTCAGATCCAAATCCAACACGAATCACCCAACTAAGCGAAGGCTAATCCGGTCTTCAAAATTACAGACTAAGCGAATGTAATGCACAAGTCCAATCAGTCATGCACCATACGGTCTAATCAACTAAGCGAAGATTAAACACCGATTAGGCAACTAAGCGTATACCTAATTGCAAGCACAAAACAGATTGAATATTGAGCCAAATCAGAGAAGCAGTATAACAATTAAAGTGCAGAGGTCTCATGAATAAACTACTTTAACCTTTAATACAGCATGAATGAATCAACTAAGCGAAGACCAATCATGCTATCATAATCGCGAACTAAGCGAACGCAATACACCTATTCCATCCAATGTGTTCTATATAGATTGATCAACTAAGCGAAGATGCAATCACCAATTGGGCAACTAAGCATATACCCATTGCAAGAACACAATCAGGTTTCATAGAATGCCAGGCAGAGCAGAATAAACACAAGGACAGTCCAAGAAATCTCAAGGAAACAATGTAATTTCGCTAATGACCAACCCAACTAACTTAGGCTAACATTACAACTAAATTATCACAACCGAACAGACAACATTAAAGTGAATATTAAAATTTAAATAAAGACAAAAGAAAAATAAGTCACTAAAGAAAAGAACCTAGGAGCATTTAATTAAGCATGCATTCTATGCATAAGGAAAATGTGGAATGGAAACATAAGCTTGGTGAATAAAAAAAAAAAACTAGCAGACGGTTATAAATCATAAGTGCAAATTGCTTCAGCCAGGAAAGCACCGTGCAGCATGAAACGAGACTTCAATTCCCATCACTTGAATCAATTAAAGTGCAATAGATTTTAACTAATCTAACACTAATTGAAAAGACAAATCTGCAAGCACTTTTTTTCCAAAACTTAAATCAGCGTTTGTGCCTCCTAAAAGCAAAAATGAATCTGCCCTCCGAGAGCACCCCTGCTCCACTTTCCCGTGCACACCCTTCAGCACGTCACCGTGTGCTTCATAAGAAAGAAAACAAATGTGCTTCTCGCTGTCCGCGCTTTCTCTAGGCCGTGACACCACTTCCGTTTTCCTTTCAATGCGCTACCTTTCTTTTAAGCCAAAAAAAAAATCCCCCTAGGTGGCGGCTACTCCTTTATTCTCCGTGAACGAGCTGCTCCCCTTCCTTTTCTCTACCTATGCTGATGCTACATTGTGCTTTGTCCGTGTGATCTCAAAAATGAAGAAATGAATGACCTCCTCCCCTAGGTGGCGGCTGGACCTTAAATCAAAGATGATTCCCTCATTCACGTGCTGCTGGACGCTCCTTGTTAATTGCCCATGGGCCAAAATGCTTTTTTTTCTTTTAAGTGACAGCAGCAGCTCCCAAGCCTTGCTGGACACTCCAAAATCGATTTCCCATGGGCCGTGACACCACACTGCTAGACCATTTCTCCAAGAAATAAAAGGATTGAATTCTCCTCATGTGAGTAGCGGCTGCACACTTTTGTTTAATCACCCATGTGCTTCCTAAAGCAAACTCTTCAGCGCATCCGTGTGCACACACCTGGGCCTATTTGCATTTAAATGAAGGGTGTTGCTCCCTCCATCACTACACCTTTCTCCCTCCACCTCTCATTTATTATTTTGTCCCTCAGTAAAATTTTATTTTTAGGGTTATTATTTTTTAATTTTATCCATTCACAACTTATTTCACTAATAATCTATTCTAGTCCCGTACATGATAAAATATTTTTCTTTCATTTTAACATTAGGCTTTCACTATCTCATGTTTTTCCATTTTTCATGTAGTTTCTCCATGTCTATGGGAACTAAACTCTATTTGTTGTTGGGAATTGATGTAACCTTGTGAACTCTCATGTATTTGAATTGATTCTTAATCATATATTCTTTTTCATTAATTGTTAGGGAATTCATCGGTTTCAATGCTTGCTCTATTTAACTCATGTAGTAGCATGATTTATGAATTCCATGAGTGCGGGAGGTTCCTTACAATTCAGGTTCTTGTTGAATTCTTCCAAGGGTAATATTTCTCAAGGATAAGGGTATGAGTACTTGGTCGTCTTAAGCTCTTGATCTTTAGATTTAATTTTCTAGGAACGCTAGGAATTGCACGAACTAGGAATTAAGGCAGGCTTATTCCGCCGAGGGATCGGGTTCTAAGTAATTTAGTGAGTGACATTAACATTAATGTAGAAAGAAGAATTCTTATATACATGAGAGTAAACTTGGTGAAATCAAACCCTAACAACATATTCATCTCATATTAAACAACATTCGTTCATCTCTATGTTATTCTACTATTGATCAATCTGCATTCATATTTAATTTTATGTCTTTGCATTTGAAACCAATAATCTCGTTTTATTTAAGTCTTAATTAATCGAGTTATCACACAATTGTTTAGTGCTGAGAGTCCTCTAGGATACGATACTTGGTCTTACCATTTTATATTACTTGTGCGATTTGGTACACTTGTCAATCCATCAACAAACTTCCTGACATTTAACTCCTCTTTCAATTCATCCCAGTTTCCTACAAAATCAAGGGCATTTAGTGATAAAATCTTTAAGTATAACCTCAACTCTCTTATTCACCAAAATAAGCTAAAATTAAGAGAACAAGCAACTTAGTAAGTCAAAAAGGGTTCTTTTATTATCAAAATTTAATCCCAAATAACGGTGAAATCAACCGTTATCAAGAAGCCAGCTGCTCCCATCGCCATCTTCCCAACTCCCTCTCAAATTGAGGGGCCACGAGAGGTAACAGCCCAACCTTCCTCTCCATCAGTAACCTACGATTTTGAACCGTTGCAAAATTCTTTTCATGCATCTGTGAGAAGAACTTGTTGGAATAGGCCTATTCTTGGCTCTTCTTCCCTTTCTTTGTTCTTGCAGCAGTAATATTTATACGTTTAGCACCTGAGGATGAGGCCATATATGCACCACAATTATACACAACGCAAAACACTAATGTGTAAGCAACATAACAATTCAATCAATCACATACTCATTATAAGTCACATATATGCTCTCTCATGTCACCACACAGTTCATACTCTCAATAGAAAAAATCAAGCATACGCATCTTAAAATTAAAGCACAAATCAAGCATTAAGCCCTTCTCGCCAATGTTGTGGGCTACTCAGGGGACCCTCAGCATCATCTGCACGCAACCAGAACCAGTCAACAAATCCAGAAACCAGAGCACGCACTGACTCGCCAGTGCTAAGCGCTACTCAAGGGGCCCTCAGCGCTATATCAGAAAGCAAAACATGACCCTAACTGGCCTAATGCCCCACACAAATGCTTTACACAGTGCTCTATTCATCAATAATCCATGCCAACACAGTTTAATCAGCAAAATCAACAATATATCATGCATAGACATCAATCTTTATCAAAAATCAAAACTTTCAAGAGCAAAAATGGAAAATGCAAGACACCTACTTGAATGGAGAGCAAAAATTTTGAAAGATGCACAAAAGGATGTGAAAACTTAGAGCTTATGATGATGCTTGCAGCAGGTACTTACAAACCACCCCAAACTTGGATGTATGGAAGCAAATGTGAAGGGAGAGGATGATTTTTGGTGGTGGGAGAATCAGGGAATGAAAGAGAGCTCTTAGGGCAAAGGTGCTATGTGGCTAGAGAGTGTATGCATGCAAATGAAAGGTCTGGATGACTTATTTAGGGTTAGGTAGATAGGTTGGGCCTAATGACGTTGAGCCCTAAAAAGCCCAAATAGCCCAACCTGTAGCGCTGGCGCTTAGCGTCACACAGGGGGCGCTCAGCGCGAGGCGGTGCTATTTTTGTCCCCTTCTTTGTTTGCCCTGGGCGTCCTTAAGAAGGGGCCCTCAGCTTCAACCCTTAATTTTTCAAATTTTGCAGTTTCACAACTTTCTACTTTCCAACTCAAGCTTAAGCATCTCACACTTAAAATAATCAAAGCTCCCTATGCACATCGTAACCATTCATCCAACAACACAGCCCTAATGCATATTAGATCATCCCAACACAAACAAATAACAAAAATTAAAAAGAAAGGTTTAGAAAACTGGGTTGCCTCCCAGCAAGCGCTTCTTTAACGTCACTTCCTTGACACCATTATGCTCAATTTGAATTCTTGATATTGGTGTGCTTCTTTCTTTCATCACATCAACATAATTTCAACAGCTTCATAGTCACCACTTTGACTCTCCTTGAATAATGTGCCTCAATCTCAGGAACTTCATTTGCTTTGATAGCCTTGGTAACCCATAACATGTTCTTGAATTTCATTGGTTTACCAGGTTTGAGTTCATTTTTGTCCATCATCGAGTCTCGGTGCACTAGTTTCTTTTCATTATCTCCTTCCTCCTCCTTTACTTTTGAAGAAAAAGAATTATGGCTCCTTTTGACCAATTTAGCATATTGATCAAGTAAACTACTCACTGATCGAACTTCATCTGTTATTTTAGGACTAGTCTATTTTGCTTGAATTGGCTGCACATCTTCAAAGACATTAAAAGTCACCTCTTCATCTTGGTCTTTCAATGTTAAAACTCCATCATCTACATGAATTACAACCTTGGTTGTCTTCATGAATGGTCTTTGTTAACACATCGACAATTGTATCAAGTAATATAAAATGATAAGACCAAGTATCATACCCTAGAAGACTCACGACACTAGACAATCATGTAAACCTTAACTAATTAAGACTTAAGAACAATTTCATTGGTTTAGAATGCAATAATGCAGAAAAGGTAAATATGAATGCAATTTGATCAATTAGGGAAAACACAAAAGTGAATGGATGATTTTAATAATATGTGATGAGTATGTTGTTGGGATTTAGATTTCACTTACTCTCATGCATATAAGAATTCATCTTCTTCATTTAATTGTTAATGTCACTATCTAAATTACTTAAAACCCGATCCCTCGACGAAGAAAGCCTATCCTTAATTATTAGACCACAATCCCTTGCATCCCTAACAATTAATTTTGCATTACGAACAGAAGCTTAAGACAACCAAACCTCTTATCCCCATCCCTGGTCAATATTGCTTTTGGGAGAAATTCTCCAGATTGTGGTTTCTAGGTATTTCCCAATAACAAAGAAGACCATAAAATCATGCCATGAAGGATCAAAACATAACAAGCATAGAGCAAAGGAGAAAATCCTTAACAATTAACAAAAGAAGCATATAATAATTCAGAACAAATTCAAATACATGAGAGTTTAGAGGTTACATCTTGCTCAAGAACAAATGAGTTTAGTTCTCCATAATCATGGAGAAACTAGGTGTACAATGGAATAAAAGTGATAGAAAAACCCTAGAAACTGAAGAGGAGAGCTCCTGCGAGGGTTAATGCTGCAAATATGAAGATGAAGCCTACTTTGACTCAATTGGTGAAGAGCAACCAATTCAATGGATTATCACCTGAAAATCCATATGAGCATCTGACCACATTCAATGAGATATGCAATATTTTGAAGATCAATGGCGTGCCAGATGAAGCTATTAGACTTAGCCTATTCCCTTTCTCTTTTGGAGGCAATGCTAAGATGTGGTTGAACTCTTTTCCAGAGAACAATTTTACTGAGTGGGAAGACGTGGTTGCAAAGTTTCTAAACAAATATTTCCCACAATCAAAGGTTAACAAAGGCAAACAAGAAATTTCTTCTTTCAGGCAGGGCATGGATGAAACATTAGGTTAAGCGTGGGACCGATTCAAAGGTTTATTGAGTAAGACACCCACACATGGTTTTGATGATCCTATAGTAGTCATTCTATTCCTTGGAGGTCTAAGCTCACAAACTAAATTGATGTTGGATGCCTCAGCTATAGGTAATATCAAGTGCAAAACTCCAGAGGAAGCTTATGAGTTGATTGAAAATATGGTTGCCAATGATAATGAGATGCACAATGAAAGAACTCAAGTTCAACAGAAAGGAGTTCTACAACTACAATCTCAAGATGGTCTGTTTGCACAAAACAAGATTATTACTCAATAATTGGAAACTTTGATGAAGAAAATCTCTCAATTGTCAAAGGAGTTGCAAAATGTTTCTCAAGTTCAATAACAACTTTGTGAGTTATGTGGTGGAGATCATATTAATAGTCAATGTGCTATGCTAGAAGATACCTAAGAGGAAGTCAACTTCATGGGTCAAGGTAGTCAATTTCTTCCAAGTAATTACAACCAAGGATGGAAACCTCACCCAAGTATGGGTCAAGGGCAAGCTGGGCAATTCAATAGACCACAACAACAACAATGGAAACAATAACCCTCTTTATCTGAAAAATAGTCTAGGGCTAATACTGAAGTTAACCCTAAAGAGGAGTGTAATGCTATTATGAGCATAAGTAGTGAGAGGTTGGAAGAGAGAAAAATTGAGAGCAAAGAAAAAGCTGAGTTGAGTGAAAAAGAAGAGATGAATAAAGAAAGAAAAGAAGAGGCTGAGAGAAAAGAAGGTGAGAAAGATGAGAGGAGAAAGAAAGGAGAAGAGGATGAGAAGAAAAAAGAAAAAATAATTGAGAAGCGCCTTCCTTATCCAAAAGGTTTTTCAAAGACTAAAAAAGAGAGAAAAAATTTGGGCATTTCATGGAAATCTTCAAGCAATTGGAGATTACTATGCCCTTGACCGAAGCACTGTAGCAAATTTCTACCTATGCTAAGAACATGAAGCAATTCCTTAACAAGAAGAAGAAATATTTAGATGAGGAAACAATTGAAGTGTAGGGAAATTGTAGTGCCATTATGCAGAAGACTCTTCCTCCAAAATTCAAAGATCCGGGAAGTTTTAATATCTCGTGTACCATTGGGAATTATGATATAGGGAAGACTCTAGTTTACTTAGGGGCTAGCATTAACCTGATGCCCCTATCTTTGCTCAAAAGGATTGGTGGTCTAGAGGTCAAACCCACAAGAATGGTGTTGCAAATGGCGGATAGGTCCATCAAGCATCCTTATGGTGTAGTGGAAGATGTTGTGGTTTAGATAGATAAACTTCAATTTTTGGTGGACTTTGTAGTGATGGAGATGGAGGAAAATGTAGAGATACCACTCATCCTTGGACGACCATTCATGAAGACAACTAAGGTTGTCATTCATGTAGATGATGGAGTTTTAACATTGAACGACCAAGAGAGAGAGGTAACTTTCAATCTTTTCAAAGTTGGGCAGCCAATTCAAGAAAAGCATACTAGTCTTAAAACAACAGATGAAGTTCTATCAGTGACTAGTCTACCTGATAAAGCTATCAAGTTGGTCAAAATGGTCCTTAGTTGTTTCTCCCTAAAAGTGGAAGGAGAGGACGAAGAGAAGGAAGAAAAAATGGTTCACCAACACCCTGATGTGAAAAGTGATGAACCCAAACCTGGCACACCAGTGAAATTCAAGAACAGATTATGGGTTGTCAAGACTATTAAGGCAAATGGAGTTTTTGAGATAGAGGCTCCTTACTCTAGGAGAGTCAAGTTGGTGACAAGAAAATTGCTGAGATTTTGTTGGTGTCATGAGGGAAGGAGGAACGCCAACATTAAAGATCCAGATTGAACTTAATGGTGTCAAGCTAATGACGTTAAACAAGCACTTACTGGGAGGCAACCCAACTTTCTAAACTTACTTGCAATTTTGAATTTTGTTTTTAGTTTGAGTATGTAATTGGCTAAATAGATAGTTTGCTGTAATGGCTTGGTGTTTGGTGATAAACTGTTTGGATTGTGAGAAGTAATATTCTTGTGTCTGCTTTAGTGTGTTATGATTCATGTTGAGTTAATGATTGCTTTAGCTTGGAAGCATAGATGGTGGTTGCTCATAATTGTTTAAAACAAATCCATGATTTCAATTGTGATTAATATGTTGGGCAGGATGTTATCAAATTGTGGAACTTGAGTTAAAATGTGAGAGGTTGGACTCTAGAGTCTTTGATTGATTGAATGCTATTGCTTTGGAAGCATGATTGATTTTGCCTAAGTTTCAATGATTGAATCACTTGTTGGCTTGTTACACATGATCAAGGCCATTTATTCTTCTCCCATATAAGCCAATGCCAATATGTGAACCCAACAAAGAACAATGTTTTTTATATCCTTTGAACCTTGATCCTAAATATAAAACACCTTTTTGAAATCCTTGCCTTGAGTTGAGTAGAGTATGTTTATATGGTAATGGAGAATGGTTCAAGTTTGGGGTTGTGGGAAACCAGAAAGAAGTCTGTGAAAATCTTTAAAGAGCATTGAGCAAAAGAAAAAGCAAAAGAAAAAAAAAAGAGAAGACAAGAAAGAAAAGAAAAGGTTAAGCTCAATGAAAGGAAAGTTGGGAATGAGTTGAATATTGGTTTCTCACATAAAAGAAAAAAGAGAGATTAATGTTGTATCCTGAAGTAAAATGTTCACTCTCTTAACTCAAGGGAATTTTTTATCTAGAAAAACCAATTTTCTTCTTAGCCCGGGCATGTTACAAGCCTATAAAAAGTCCTTGTGATGATAAATTGCTTGTGAGTGCATTTGATGTGTTCAAATGAAAGGTAAAGTTGATTCATGTGACATTGTGAAGGTAGAGTGTAAGAGTGTCACCTCACTATACACCTTTGAGTTTTAGTGAAACACTATCCTGGGTGAGGAATTGTTCCATGCACTTTGTGATAACATTCTTGCTTGATTCTTGATTATTCATGAGGTTTGCATCAGTTGGGTATGTCTTGATTATGTGAGCACCATAGTTGAAGCTTAATTGGCTAAAGCATCATTATATCTTGACTAATCTTTATATGATGAGTAGACATGAGTGATTTACTTGTCCTAGAGGAAAATGCTTTTTGACCATTGTAGTATGATTATTTTGTTTAAGCCAAGTTACATTTTGCTTGAGGACAAGCAAGGTTTTAAGTTTGGGGTTGTGATAACGGTTGAAAATATCGTTATCTGTGATGCAATTTTGATATTAAATCAACCCTTTTTGACTTAGAAGCTTGCTTGAACTCATGCTTTTAGTTTATGTTTGTGAATAAGTGAGTAGAGGGTATACTTGATGATTTTATCACTAAATTCCCTTGATTTTGTACGTTATTGGAATTATTTGAAAGAGGAGTTAAAATACTAAGGAGTTCGAATGCAGAAAAAGAGAAAAAGGTGTAGAAAAGTTAGGCTGAAGCTGAGGGCCCCCTAAGGGGCCGTGAGCACCAGCTAGTCAAGTCAGAGCGCCCGCAAGGGACCCAAAGTGCCAGTGTCATGTATCGCACAAAGCTTGGGCGCCCTTTTAGGCGCGCTGAGCGCCAATTTTCTCCCAAGCTTACCTGAGAACCCTAAGTAGGGGCGCTGAGCATTGACGACGTTGGCCCATGATCCAATTCAACCCTATTTAAGGACTTGCAATTTCTAGAGAAGGTATCTTTTGACAGAAGGGACGCAAATTCAGACTTTTTCAGCTATTTGGGGGCAAAATTGGATGTGAAAGCTCTCCTTTTCGGTTTTTAGGGTTTATCTTTCATTCTCATTCCATTGCTCATCTAGTTTCTCCATGACTAAGGGGAACTAAATTCATTTGTTGTTGGGTGATGACAAATTTATGAACACTGAAAAACGGCGCCAAAAACTTGTTTAACCCTCGGCAAGTATGACTGAATCATATCAAGTAATAAACTCGGTAAGACCAAGTATCGTTCTCCCAAAGGACTCACGATCTAGTTAGTTATATGATTTCTTGATTATTTAAGACTTGAGAAGAAATTGTTATAAGTTTCAAATGCACAAGACAAAAGTAAACATGTATGCATGTGATGATCAATGGGAAAGAAGAACACAAACACTGAATGAATTAGATGGATGAGTATGTTGTTGGGGTAATCAATTTCATCTTATTCACTCTAATATATTTTAGGAATTCATCATTCTTTTCATCAATGTTAATGCCACTCTCTAAATCACCTTGCGAAGAAAGCCTATCCTTAATTACGAGTTCATACAATTCCTAGCATCCCTAATAATTAATTCTGAAGCACAGAAGCTTAAAGGCAACAACCCTCATATCCCTATGTCTAGGCAATATACTATTGGGAGAATTTCCCCGGATCTAGATATCCCTGTATGTGTCCATATCGACAAAATCAATAATCATGACATCAAATGAGTTAAACAATGCATGCTTTGAGCAAAGAGGAAAAACCCTAACTATTAATGAAAGAAAGCATGTATCTCAAATAAGATGTTTAAACACAAATTCCATATATGAGAGCTTCAAAAGATTACATTGATTCCCCAACAACAAGAAAAGTTTAGTTCACCATATTCATGGTGAAACTAGATGAAATACAATGAAAGAGTGAAAGATAGAACCCTAGAAAGTTGAGTAGGTAGCCTTAGCATCCAAGATCTTCCTCCAAGGGGTGGAAAGGTGTGTGTTATGTCTTCTCCAACAAAAGATACAAACCCTAGGAAGTCCGAAAGCTTATATACTATTCGAAATATTACAGAAAAGTGGGCTTAAGCCTAAAATACTGCCGCTCAGCGATAAACTACCGCTCAGCGGTAAGTGCGTGTGTTGATTCTTCCCCTCAGCTGCACTTTCACCCCTCAGCGGAGCCAACGGGTGTTCATTAGTGCCGCTCAGCAGTAAACTGGCGCTGAGCGGTACTTGGTGTTTCTCTTCTTTTGCACTTTTTGAGTTCTTTTCTGATTCCATCCCTATCCTTCTTCACTTATTTCATCAAATTAACCTTAAAACCTGCATAAAACACTGAAATCAAGCATAAACCTGTCCAACTCTCTTATTTCCAATTTTATAAATAAAAGCATGATTTCAAGCTAGTTTCTAAGTGTTAAAGGTTGGTTTTAGTATCAATTTTAAGCATGAAAATAACAGTTTTTCAACTTCTACCAATCAATACAATGGTTCACTCCATTCAAAAATCCTCTTTTCAAGATAAGTAAGTACTCAATTAAGCTCATGACAAAAACTTCAATCAAGACATGCACATGCTTTAGTGTTCATACAATCACCTAGTATCCAACAAATGCTTCTTTTCATGAATGATCAATCAACTAAGTATGGATGTTCATGTGCTCATGGAATCTTTCCTCACTAGATAAAGTGTTTCACTCAAACACACAAGTGTATAGGAGGTAATCACTCATTCACTCTACTATCACAATGTCACATGAATTGACTTTGCCTTGCATTTAACCACAATCAAATACATTCACAAGCATGCATCATCACAAGGACTTTTCAATGGCTTATAATGTGGCTGGGCTAACAAGAAAATTGGTTTTTCTAGATCACAAAACCCTTGAGTTAAGAGAATCATATAAACACAATCATTCTTACTTATTCCCAACTTTCCTTTACATTGAGCTTTGCTTTTTCTTCTCTTTTCTTTCCTTTTTTTTCTTTTTCTTTTCACATTCTTAGTTCTTAGCTCTTAGCTCAATGCTTTCAATTTCCCTTTCACAACTTCCCAACAACCCCAAACTTGAACATTTATCAATACCACAAAATATTTTCTACTTAACTCAAGGTAAAGCTTTTCACAAAGGGTTTTCAAATCATGTTCAAGGCTAAGGATTCAAAGGATAGAACACATAGTGCTCTCTTTTGTGGGGCTAAAATCATGCATTTGGCTGATAAAAGGGTTACCAACAAATGGCCTTGATCATATGATGCAAACAAGCAATTGATTCAATCATAGAAAACCTGGGCAAAGTCATTCATACTTTCAAAGTAATAGCATTCAATCACAACAACTCTGGAGCTCAAAACCTCACATATAAGCTCATTCACATTCCACATATACACATCATGCTTAGTATCATGATCACAATCACAACATCATGCATTTTTTCACAAAGCTTGTGAATCACTTGTATAAGCATATAATGTGCACATCTCAACATCAATCAATATCAAAGCATCATCAAGCATTACTTATCAAACAACAATCATAAGCAAACCATCACAACAGACAAAGTTCCCAATTGAGTACAACAAACCCTATTCTAAAAACAAAATCAAATAAGTTTAGAACAAAACAAAAGATAAAACAAATCCTGCTTTAGTGCTGATAGCATCCATCACTGAATGTTATCTCAGTTCCTCATCAACTCATGCTATCGTCATTGTCTTCTTCCTCTCCTTCTTCTTGGATGCTTATAGTCTTGATTCTTTTTGCCCGATGAGGAGGCCATCCCTGCATCAAACATAATTCACAAAACCACAAGATACATTGTTAAGCATTAGTAAACCACAATGAAGAAATCAGCCCGTAATAGCAAAGCTCTCACCAAATCCCAAACTTAGATGGAAAGCTAGTTAGAAAGTGAGTGAAAGTGATGAATGGAAAAATGTAAAGAACCCTTGGAAAAGTGTTTAGGAGTGAGTGTGCAGAAAAGACTCTGAAAATAGAGGCCAAGGCGTGACTTAGGGTATAAAAATACCCTAATGGGCTCGGCTTCCGCTAAGGGGCAACCTAAGCCCAATCTGTGATACCACCGCTCAGTGGAACTTTCATGTTGTACTTTTCTTCTTCCTAGCTTAACCAAGGTGCCTTCTACTCATGCTCCTCACTTGCTCCTTGCAATTAAGTTCTCAGATCACTCAAGCATCCAATCCCTATCATACAACTAAAGCAGAACAAACAACAAAGATACAATCAATCAACTAGGTTGCCTCCCAGGTAGCGCTTGTTTAACGTCACGAGCCTGACCCAAAATCCTCCAACACCCTTCAATAGATGCAAATATTTCTTACCAACACCCATCAGTTGGTGTATACAAACATAGTATCCTTTAGTAGATACTCTTCCGCCTAACATCCATCAGTAGATGTAAACCCTGTAACAAACTTATAACAAAAACAAAAATACCCAAAAGTTCAAAATTACATCACCAAACCAAAAATTAAAAGTTATTAAATCACTGGGTTGCCTCCCAGCAAGCGCTCTTTCAATGTCACTAGCTTGACCCAATAAAACTCAAGTTCTTTCTTCTTTTTCTTCTTTCTACTGAACTTCTTCAGGAATTTGATAAAACCAGGAACCTGTTGCAATGTCTCAATCATAGGAACTTTAATCTCCAATTTCTTGAAGATTTCCATAAAGCGCTCAAATTCCTTCTTCCTATGATACTGCTTTGGATGAGGAAGAGGTTTTTCATATGATTCTTTCTTTTCTTCTCTCGTCCTCTTTTTCTTTTCTCTCACTTTCTTTTTGCTCTTTTTCTTTTCTCTTATTTTTTTCTTCCCTTCTCCTTTTCTTCTCAACTTCTTTATTTTCACACAAATTTTCTTTCTCTCTTTTCTCTCAACCACTTCTTTTTCTTTTTCTTCATCTTTATCTTTCTCACTCAACTCTTCTTTTTCTTTTCTCTCTATCTTTTCCTCATCTCTCCCTATTTTTTTCTTCATCAAAAAATTTGTCACTTTCAGTGACAATGGCTTGACCTTCCTCCTTAGGGTTAACTTCAGTATTAACCTTAAAATCGTCCAATCTCTGACTAATGTAACGAAGGTTCATCTCCATCCTTTTACATGATGCTTCAATGTTTTTCTGAGTAGAGATGGAATTTTGCAAAAATCGTTGAAGGGTGTCATCCAAACATTCTGATAGAGAGCTTTGTTACAGCCATTGTTGTTGTGGTTGGTTCTCAAATTGTCCGGCAGCTTGCCAAAATTGACTTTGATCCATGCTTGAGTGAGGTTCCCACCAGTGGTTGAAATTACATTGTTAGAATTGGGTGCCCATATAGTCAAATTCTTGTTCGAATTGCATCTTACAAGCATTAGGCATAAAACTCTAGAAAATATTTGTTAGCTCAAAAAGATAGAAAAGAGAAGAAATAATAAAAAAATATAATTGAAAAGATAAGAAGATAGGAAATAAATATCGAAAAAAAATAAAAACAAAAAAACAGAAAATAAAAACAGAAAATAAAAATAGAAAATAAAATAAATTAAAATAATAACA
Source organism: Vigna angularis (assembly GCF_016808095.1). Lineage (NCBI taxonomy): Eukaryota > Viridiplantae > Streptophyta > Magnoliopsida > Fabales > Fabaceae > Vigna > Vigna angularis. Next base: position 10,289,011 of record NC_068975.1, on the reverse strand, counting down.
AAAAATAAAATAAAATAATAACCGAAAAAAATAAAAACAGAAAATAAAATAAAACAAAATAAAAACCGAAAAATAAAAACAGAAAATAAAAACAGAAATTCAAATTTCAAAATTCAAAATTCAAGTCAAAGATAATCAATAATCATACCAATAAACTAGTTAAACCACGAGTCCCCGGCAACGGCGCTGTCAACACTCAATTTTGTCCGAGTTGTAAAAAATGTGTTTTTATTGGTTTTTTTTATTATTTTCCTTTTATTTTATTTTACCTTTTGTTTTATTCTATGTTAATGTATTTAGATCTTTGCTTTTAATTCAATTTTTATTTTATTTCTTATATTCATTTTGTTTTAATAGAGTTAATAAATCAAAATAATTGAAAAATTGAAAAATAAAATTAAACAAATAAAATTTAAAAATAAAATAAAAAAAAAAGGAAATAAAAAACGTGGAAAAGGGGATATGTGGGACGTGTCTGAAGGAGGGAGACCAGGTGGTTAAGGGAATATTTTCTAAGATTTTTTGGAAGGAGAAAGGGGGGAGACCAGGTGGTTAGAATAGGATAATTCCAAAGATTTTTGGGCAGGATTTTGTTGGATTAGAGAGAGAAAAAGGGGAAAAGAGGGCACACGAGGAACCATCATCTGGAATCATCATCCAGAGTCAGCATTGGCACCGACACCGGCGAGAAGAGATCATCGGCTACGCAGCGAACGATAGCAGCAACCATAGCAGCAGGTAAGTTTCTGGTTCACTTGTGCATCCAAACTCATCATGAACGCTTACTACATAACTGCTTCTGATGCTTTTTTCCATCATGAATGCTTTTCCTCTGAACAATCATGAGTTCTCCTTCCATTCATTCTCTGTTTCACCACGTTTCCTCTCTCCTTCCTAACTCTCACGCTCACGGCCAATCTCAACAAACCAAATTCCAAAACCCATTACACAATCAGAATAGAGCTGGGTCTCAGCCGTGAGTGACAGAGTGAACCCTTTTGATCAGAGAGAAGGAGACATTGGTCTCATTTGAGAGGAGCAGCGTGAACGAGTGAATGAGAGTGGGAAGGCAGAACCCTTAGGGGAATTTTAGGTTAGAAACTACCCCTATGGGCCAAGCCTAGAAATGAGCGTACGTCCGGGAACATTAGGCCTCTTTTGGAACGCTCGTTATTTGGCGTCCGTTCGCCATCTCCCCACAACGAACGCTCGTTATCCAAACGAACGAGTGCTCGTTAAACTTAAGACTTTTCGACCGTTCGTTCAGCCTTCTCCCTAACGAACGTTCGTTATCCAAACGAATGAGCGTTCGTTAGCTAAACGAATGAGCGTTCGTTAGCCTTAAGCCTTTTCGACCGTTCGCTCAGCCTTCTCCCCAACGAACGTTCGTCATTAAGCTTCACTGTCTAAACTTTCGTCATTTATATAACGAGCGTTCGTCATTAGGCTTCCCTGTCTAAACGTCCGTTCGTCATTTTCAATAACGAGCGTTCGTCATTAAGCTTCACTGTCCAAACGTCCGTTCGTCATTTTCAATAACGAGCGTTCGTCATTAAGCTTCATTGTCCAAACGTCTGTTCGTCATTTCAATAACGAGCGTTCGTCATTAAGCTTCCATTTATGAACGTCCGTTCGTCATTAAGCTTCCGGTCTAAACGTCCGTTCGTCAGCCTTCTCCCCAACGAACGTTCGTCCTTAAGCTTCACTGTCTAAACTTTCGTCATTTATATAACGAGCGTTCGTCATTAGGCTTCCCTGTCTAAACGTCTGTTCGTCATTTTCAATAACGAGCGTTCGTCATTAAACTTCACTGTCCAAACGTCCGTTCGTCATTTTCAATAACGAGCGTTCGTCTTTAAGCTTCATTGTCCAAATGTCCGTTCGTCATTTCAATAACGAGCGTTCGTCATTAAGCTTCCATTTATGAACGTCTGTTCGTCATTAAGCTTCCGGTCTAAACGTCCGTTCGCTCAGCCTTCTCCCCAACGAACTTTCGTCATTAAGCTTCACTGTCTAAACTTTCGTCATTTATATAACGAGCGTTCATCATTAGGCTTCCCTGTCTAAACGTCCGTTCGTCATTTTCAATAACGAGCGTTCGTCATTAAGCTTCACTGTCCAAACGTCCGTTCGTCATTTTCAATAACGAGCGTTCGTCATTAAGCTTCATTGTCCAAACGTCTGTTCGTCATTTCAATAACGAGCGTTCGTCATTAAGCTTCCATTTATGAACGTCCGTTCGTCATTAAGCTTCCGGTCTAAACGTCCGTTCGTCAGCCTTCTCCCCAACGAACGTTCATCCTTAAGCTTCACTGTCTAAACTTTTGTCATTTATATAACGAGCGTTCGTCATTAGGCTTCCCTGTCTAAACGTCTCTTCGTCATTTTCAATAACGAGCGTTCGTCATTAAGCTTCACTGTCCAAACGTCCGTTCGTCATTTCAATAACGAGCGTTCGTCATTAAGCTTCCATTTATGAACGTCCGTTCGTCATTAAGCTTCCGGTCTAAACGTCCGTTGGTCATTTCAATAACGAACGTTCGTCCTTCAGCTCCTATTTCTAAAATTCCATCCTTCATATCCCTCAACGAACGTTCGTCCTCTCCCCAACGAACGCTCGTTATTTCTGAATCCTGTCCCCAACGTCCGTTCGGCCACTTCCATTTATTTTGTTTATTTATTTATTTATTTATTTTTATTTTTATTTTATATATATTTATTATTTTTATTCTCTTATCTTATTTTGTTCTATCTATTTATTTTAGACATCTACTTATTCTAAAATATATATGTAATAATACAATATTTATAGTTTAAATAAAAGAATTTACAAAAATATTTTGAAAAGGTTTAAGCACACGTGCGACCGCTCGCGTAGGCCTTGTGCTGAAAATCTTTTCCTTTTCTTTTACAAAATTTAAAAATCAAATAAAAATATTTTGAAAAGGTTTAAGCACACGTGCGACCGCTCGCGTAGGCCTTGTGCTGAAAATCTTTTTCTTTTCTTTTACAAAAGTTAAAAATCAAATAAAAATATTTTGAAAAGGTTTAAGCACACGTGCGACTGCTCGCATAGGCCTTGTGCTGAAAATCTTTTTCTTTTCTTTTACAAAAGTTAAAAATCAAATAAAAATATTTTGAAAAGGTTTAAGCACACGTGCGACCGCTCGCGTAGGCCTTGTGCTAGAAAACCTTTTCCTTCTTTATTAAAAATACTAAAATATTCCCAAACTACAAGTAATCTCTCTGAAAGAACTACGTAACCCTGATTTCTCATTTTGAATGAGAATACGTAGGAGCAAGGTCAATCCTTGTCGGGCCCAAAAAACTAAAAAATATATTTTGTTTATTTAGAGTTTTATTTTAGGGACAGTTAAACATTTTGAAAACCACATCATATTCGCGTATTTAGTTAAAGGTACTGCCTTTGGGCAGGCGCTGTAGGGTGCTAACACCTTCCCTACGCGTAACCGACTCCCGAACCTAGAATCTGGTTTTTGCGGACTGTGTCGTATTATTTTATGGTTTTTCCGTAGTTTTCCATAATAAACTATGGTGGCGACTCCAAAATCTCTTTTCAAAACCCATTTCCTTTTGGATCGTCGTCCCGTCGCGATTTCGGTTGCGACAGGCGCCAAAAACTTGATGACAAATTTATGAACACCGAAAAACGGCGCCAAAAACTTGTTTAACCCTCGGAAAGTGTGACCGAATCGTATCAAGTAATAAACTTGGTAAGACCAAGTATCGTTCTCCCAAAGGACTCACGACCTAGTTAGTTATATGATTTCTTCATTATTTAAGACTTCAGAACAAATTGTTATAAGTTTCAAATGCACAAGACAAAAGTAAACATGTATGCATGTGATGATCAATGGAAAAGAAGAACACAAACATTGAATGAATTAGATGGATGAGTATGTTGTTGGGGTAATCAATTTCATCTTATCCACTCTCATATTTTTGGAATTCATCATTCTTTTCATCAATGTTAATGTCACTCTCTAAATCACCTTGCGAAGAAAACCTATCCTTAATTACGAGTTCATACAATTCCTAGCATCCCTAATAATTAATTCTGAAGCACAGATGCTTAAAGGCAACAACCCTCATATCCCTATGTCTAGGCAATATACTATTGGGAGAATTTCCCCGGATCTAGATATCCCCGTATGTGTCCATATCAACAAAATCAATAATCATGACATCGAATGAGTTAAACAATGCATGCTTTGAGCAAAGAGGAAAAACCCTAACTATTAATGAAAGAAAGCATGTATCTCAAATAAGATGTTTAAACACAAATTCCATATATAAGAGCTTCAAAAGATTACATTGATTCGCCAACAACAAGAAAAGTTTAGTTCACCATATTCATGGTGAAACTAGATGAAATATAATGAAAGAGTGAAAGATAGAACCCTAGAAAGTTGAGTAGGTAGCCTTAGCATCCAAGATCTTCCTCCAAGGGGTGGAAAGGTGTGTGTTGCGTCTTCTCCAGCCAAAGATACAAACCCTAGGAAGTCCTAAAGCTTATATACTATTCGAAATATTACAGAAAAGTGGGCTTAAGCCCAAAATACTGTCACTCAGCGGTAAGTGCGTGTGTTGATTCTTCCCCTCAACTGCACTTTCACCCCTCAGCGGAGCAAATGGGTGTTCATTAGTGCCGCTCAGCGGTAAACTAGCGCTGAGCGGTACTTACGGCTTCTCTTCTTTTGCACTTTTTGAATTCTTTTCTGATTCCATCTCTATCCTTCTTCACTTCTTTCATCAAATTCACCTTAAAACCTGCATAAAACACTAAAATCAAACATAAACCTGTCCAACTCTCTTATTTCCAATTTTATAAACAAAAGCATGATTTCAAGCTAGTTTTTAAGTGTTAAAGGTTGCTTTTAGTATCAATTTTAAGCATGAAAATAACATTTTTTCAACTGTTATCATTGGGGAAGATGTAACCTCTAAACTCTCATGTGTTAGCAAAATAATGAAGATGAAATTTTGATGATGTCCAAATCAAGTCAAGAGAAATCAAGATTCAAGAAGATGTTATGAAGACTTGTATTGCAATGGAAAGCTTTTGTAATAATTGCAGTTCAGTGTTTAGGAGTTAGATTTTTAGTGGTTTTGATTCCATGTACTTTTATATTATATAACTGATGTCCATAGTCAAAACAAGCATTAATGGATTAAAACGAGTAAAAGCTAAAAACTCAAACTTTTCCGGTTTAATAGATTAAACTACATTTTAATCTATTAGCTAATCGATAAAAATATTTTTTAATCGATTAAAAGTGTCCATTGGAGTTTTCTAGCCGTTAAAACTAGTCGTTGTAGAGGGTGCTTCTATCATTAGACCACCTCTATTCACAGGTTAAAATTATGCATTCTGGAAGGTTAGAATGCAAATATTTATTGAGTCTATTAATTGTGGTATTTGGGAAGTTATTGCATTTGGTCCTTCTATTCGTATTGACAATATGCAGGAACCAAAGCCCCGTGTTCAGTGGACTGCTGAAGAAAAGAAAAGGTTTCAAAACGATGTAAAAGCTTGGAATATTATTTCATCTTCTTTAACTGTTGACGAGTTTTATAGGATCTCTGTTTGTAAGACTGCTCAAGATATGTGGGAAGTGCTGAGAGTAACCCACGGAGGTACAAATGATGTAAAGAGAGCTAGAAAGAATACCTTGATCCAAGAATACAAAATGTTCAGGATGAAGCAAGGAGAAACAATTTCAGACATTCAGAAACGCTTCATCAACATTCTTAATCATCTCATTAGACTGGGTAAGTCTTTTGAAAATGATGAGCTTAATATTAAAATTTTGAATTTTTTAGACAGGTCGTGGCAACAAAAAGTGACTGCAATTTCTGAGTCACAAATCTCAACACAATGAGTATGGAGGCATTGTCTGGAAAATTGAGAGAGCACGAACTTGACCTTGGAAGAATAGATGAAGAAGAAGAAAAAACTAAGAAGAAAAGGACTTTAGCCTTAAAATCTGAGGTAGAAAGGAGCAAGAACAAAATAGAAGACGAAGACTCAAAAGATGAAGAAAATTTGAGACTCTTGATAAAAAGGCTCAACAGGTTCATGAAATCGAAAGACAAAGGAAGATTCAAATACGAAAAGAGAGAAAATCAAGGATCTTCCTCAAACTATAGATGCTATGGTTGCGGAGAAAAAGGGCATTTAAAAGCTGACTGCCTAAATCAAAAGAAGGGTGAAGAAATAACAGAAAAGAAGTTCTTCAAGAAAAAGAAAGGCTACATCGCATGGGACGATGACAACAAAACAATTTCTGACTTGAGCAATTCTGATAAAGAAGCAAACATATGTTTAATGGCGGACGACGACGCTGGAAGCCAAGTAAGTTCATCTAGCGATTCTGATAATTATAGTCAATATAGTGAAGATGAATTGCATGAAACTTATGCTGCTTTAATAGTAGAATCTAAAAAATTAGATAAATCTCATAAGAAATTGAAAAAGAATTTCAAAGATTTAAAATTAAATTTCGAAAACGTTATTGAAGAAAATGAAAATTTAAAATTAAATTTAGAAAATATTTGTGAAGAAAATAAAGATTTAAAAAATAAAATTTTATTTTATGAAAAGGGTAAATTTACTAGTAGTGATGAATGTGCATCTTGTGAAAATTTTAAGAAACTACTAGAACAAACAACCTTAGGAGAATGCAGTAAAAATAATGAAACTAAGGTTGTTAAAAATAAGTATGTTCCTAAAATTAAAAATAAACATAATGATAGAACCCGTAGAAATTGGGCAGAAAAAGGAACAACTTATAGGAACACAAATGTTATATCATGCTTTTATTGTATGAAAAAGGGTCATACTTCAAATAAATGTAAAATTAATCATTATGGTGTTCCAAGTAATAGATATGTTTGGGTTGTAAAATGATTTCAATATTTTTTCAATCTAACCCAAAAGACCCATACAAAGTAGTTGGGTACCAAAATGTTTAACATTTAAGAATTTTTTTAAATAATTTAAATAATTGAAAACAAATTTAAGAAAATTCTATTCCAAGTCCGATGAAGCTATTTTTCTTGGATATTCTCTAACAAGCAAAGCATATAGGGTTTTCAATCGGAAATAATTTGAAATAGAAGAATATATGCATATTATCTTTGATGAAATTGTAGACCTTGAGGCAAAACCTCTTGAGTCAGATGAATCAGATGCAGGTAAAAATGAAGACTTGCAGAAGACAACAAATGAAGCAAGGAATAATGACAATCCTCAAGATGAAGATCCAAACAAAATGCGATACCAAGCTAGAGGATTATCATTACACAAGGAAATTTGGGGCATATCAAAAGGGGTAAACATTAGAAGAGATCTAGAATTTTGACCTATTTTGTGCATTTTTAAGCGTTTTACGAAAAATAGCGCTTTTAATCGATTTTTCTTTAAAATAATCGATTAAAGCTAATCAATTAAACCTAGCTTTAATCGATTAAATGTGTTCCAGTTTCACAATTTTGAAAAACTAGCCATATTTTTGTATGCTTTAAAATTCTTATCTTGTATGGTTCAATGTATGTTTAAACAATGATTTTTAAGTTCTTTATCCTAAAATTATATGCTTTAAATCTCCTATTGTGTATGTTTGAATGAATCTTTAAATTTGAAATATATTTAGCTCATATGAATACATGCTTTTATTAAGGGGGAGTATTATCTTAGGGGGAGAACATTAAACACAACTTTTTAATTATGATAAAAAAGGGGGAGAAAATGTTTAAAGCTTATTTGCTTATTTGTATTTATTCACTAATGCTCTTTTCTTCCATAAGTTGTGTTTTTATCCAGATTATCACTAAAAGCTTTAAATCAAAGAAGTTTTTGATCATCATAAAAAAGGAGGAGAATGTTAATAAAATGATGAATATGAAGTTTTGATGATGTCCAAATCAAGTCAAGAGAAATCAAGATTCAAGAAGATGTTATGAAGACTTGTATATGGAAAACTTTTATAATAATTCTAGTTCAATGTCTAGGAGTTAGATTTTTAGTGGTTTTGATTCCATGTACTTTTATATTATATAATTGATGTCCAGAGTCAAAATTGCACTATTTTAATCAATTAAAACAAGTATTAATCGATTAAACAAGTAAAAGCTTAAAACTCAAACTTTTCCGTTTTAATAGATTAAACTACATTTTAATCTATTAGCTAATCGATTAAAATATCTTTTAATCGATTAAAAGTGTCCGTTGGAGTTTTCTAGCCGTTAAAACTAGCCGTTGTACTAATTTTAATCGATTAACACTAATATTAATCGATTAAAAGTGTTAAATGGATGGAAACGAAGAATGGAAGAGTATTTGCTTGAGTCTATAAATAGGCTCTCAGTTTCCTTCAACATCAACTGTTCCCTTGTGCTTTAGAACTCAAAAATCATTGAGAAGGGTGTGTTCTTGTTCGGCTTGTGAAACTCGTGTCTGTGGAGCTGGTGAAGTTCTGCTGCGGTGACAGAGGAAATAGTCGGTTCATCCTTTGTGTGTCTGAGGAGGTGTTCGAAAGAGGAAGTTCATCCTTCGTGAAGTATTCGAAGGACGTGTTTCATCCTTTGTTAAGACTCACAGGAGGTGCAGGTTCATCTCTTGTGGTATTAAGAGAGGTGGTTTCTAAACTTTTACAAATTGGTTCTTTGTGATTGTAATTTGTAATTGTTTTGTGAGTAGTGAACTGTTTATCTTGTTTTGAGATAAGTGACTGAATGTAGGATTGGTAAGATCTGAACCTGGATAAAATCATCTGTGCAAATTTCTCTCAACCTTACTCTCTTTATTTGTCTTTATTATTTGCTTGGTAATTTTAATTGAGTAGAAATTAAAAGGCACACATTCGTATTAAAAACCCTCTTGGTTTGTTATTCTACGCTAACCATTCTGCTACAGTCGCTCTGACATCATGTATTTGAATTGATTCCGATTTATATATGCTTCTTTCATTAATTGTTAGGGTTATTCTCCTTTGCTCTATGGTTGTTATGTTTAAGTCATTCATGGCATGATTTTTGGTTTTCTTTGTTATTGACAAATACCTAGAAACCTAGAATTGGGAATTTCTATCAAGGGAACTATTGCCTAGACATAGGGATAGAACGCTTGGTTGTCTTAAGCTTCCGTTCGTAATGCAAAATTAATTATTAGGGATGCAAGACATTGTGGTCTAGTAATTAAGGATAGGCTTCTTTCGCCGAGACATCGGGTTCTAAGTAATTTAGAAAGTGACATTGACAATTAATAAAGAAGAAGAATTATTATATACATGTAAGTAATTAGGTGAAATCTAAACCCCAACAACATTTTCATCTCATAATACCAACATCATCATTCACTTTTGCATTTCTCTTCAATTGATCAAAATTGCATTCATATTTAATTTCTTGTCTTTACATTTAAAAACCCTAAATTGGTCTTCAAAGTCTTAATTAGTTAAGTACTTATATGACTATTTAGTGTCGTGAGTCTCTTGGGAAACGATAATTGGTCTTACCATTTATTACTGCTTGATACGATTTGGTACAGTTGTTGAGGTCTTAACACCAAGCACCCTACGGTCGTTCTTTAGTCTTCTTTCCCAATACTTATGTTGTCCCTCCTGGATTCCAACTCCTTGACACTATTGCTCCTCTTCCAATTCATACCAATAACCTACAAAATTGAGGGAATTAGTGTTCAAATTTATAAAGTATAACCTTTCTTCACTTATTCACCAAATTCAAATAAAACAAGAGTTTAAGCAAGCTTCAAAGCCAAAAAAGGGTTATTTTAGTATCAAAATAGCATCACAAATAACGGTATTTTCAACCGTTATCATGGACCAATAAGAGGAAGATGAAGGGAAATGAAAGAGTCAGCATGGGCAGAAATGTATCTGCACTGATAGGTAAATTTGTACATCACATTCCTGAAAAGTACAAAGACCTAGTTACATTCCACATCCCTTGCATTATTGGAAATCATAAATTTGAGAATGTCATGCTTGATTGGGTGCTTCCATAACTGTCATGCCTCTGTCAATCTTTAAATATCTTTCTCTTGGAACTTTGCTACCTACGGTGTAGTCATACAATTAGCATATAAAAGTGTTGCTCACCCCACTGGTTACATAGAGGATGTTTTAGTTAGGGTTGAGGAACTCATTTTTCCTACTGACTTTTACATTCTTCATATGGAGGAAGGATTTTCCAATCGACCTGCCCTAATTATCTTAGGTAGACCATTTTTGAAAATTGCACGAACTAAAATTGATGTTTATGCTGATACCTTGTTTGTGGAGTTTGGCGACATTATTATTCATTTTAATATCCTTGGTGCCATGAAAATTCGATCTGAGGACTAATCTGTTTTTCGTGCTGAAATACTTGATTATACTGTTCATGAGCATGTTTTTACTTCTCACTCTTTGCATGATAAGAACCATTTTTTGCCATTACATGTGAATGCTTCTTTTCCATGAACTAAACATGAATATGATATTGTTGTTGATATTCACTCTAAATTTAAACCTCATTCATGTTTTGAGAGTATGTATAATGTTCAGTTTGATATATTTGGATTGGGTGTTATACCTCTGCAATTAAATTTTGTTGATTTGGATTGCACTAACCTTATTGCATAAGGTGCGCACTAATATGACCAGCAAGTGCCCAAAGTTGAAATCAAAGGTGCATACATAGACAAAAGCTTCAAGGACAACGGGCACCGACTGAACCCGTTCACCAACAATCCTTCCTTGGTAGATGTAGTTGTGAAGGAGACTTCTCTACTCAATCAAGTTTGGAATCTTCCACCTTAACTCGGGGAGCTTTTCTTTTTCTCTCTCCCTTTCCACTTTTATTACACTTGTCCATGATCTGTTGATTGTATTGATTGCTTTGATCTTCTTATTTGTGACACACTGAGGACACTGTGTAGTTTAAGTATGGTCTATTTGGGGAGATTTTGATTTTTCTTTGTTAGTTTTTGTTTTCTTTGTTAAGTTTTTTTTTTCTTTTCTAGGTTTTTTTTATTGTGTCTTGTGTATAGTTTTGCATGTTTCTCTTGTTTTCTGGACTTTGTTTTAGGGTGTAGACTTCTCCTTCACTTCATTGATACTATGATTGGTTTGAAATCCTTGCTTTTTTATGCTTGGAAAGATGATTATGATGTTTGAGAGGTTGATTTGATTGTGACAGAAATACCCTATGTGAGTATTTGAGCCATCTTTTGTTCTTTCTTGTCTGATATATCTCTTCATTGCTTGCACATATGCCTTGGCTTGACTCTTTTCGGTGATTCTTGATTGATATGCATGTTTGAAAGTGATAAAGGCAATTTTGTTCTTGAGCCTCTCTAGCCAAATAAGCTTACCTTGTGTTAACCCTTTGATAACCCCTTTGAGTCTATGTTTTTCCTTTTTCTTTCTTTTGAAGCTCACACATTAGCCCTAAGTGAAAAACCATGATTACCTGAACCTTAGGGAATTTTGGAGCTTTGGAATTGTTTTGGGAATAAGTGTGGTCTTCCTAGGGGTTTTGATGAATTACCTAGTTGGTTCCTCTTCATGGTTGTTTTGTAAATAAGTTATGCATCTTGTCTCTTACATTTGTTTCTAAAAAAAAGAGATAAGAAAAGAGACAAGACAAGAAAAGAAAGAAAACAATAGAAAAGATGAGAAAAATAAATAAAAAATTTCAATAATGGAGTCAAGAATAGGATTGGATTAGAGGTTTTGGTTGTGATTTCATTGTATTTTCACTTGTTCCCCATTGTTCCTCTATTCTTTTTGGTTTGTAGGTTCTCATCCATATTTTATCCTTCCTTGTCCTCTACCCCATTATAACCATGAAAAGACCTTTTGAATTGAACATGCATATGTTTTGAGTGTTGATATCAGAGGCTTGCCAAATCTATTTGTTTCTTACATTCTTGAGTGCATTGAGTTGACATTGAGAGAAATAGTGATAGTGCATCTGTCAGGTTTTGTTGTTTTGATTCACCTCTTGAGCTGATAGATTATTTTGTCATGTTTGGAATTGCTTGGATAATTACCATGGGTATCTTCTTTCTCTAATTCTTTGTGTGTTGGATGTTGTCTACCCCTTTTCTTTTTCTAGATTCTTTGAGGACTGTGTAAATCTGTTTGTTTCTTTTCAGTCTTTTTGTTTCTGTGAGTTGAGGTTGTGTCACTTCCCTGATGTCCTTTGATGTGTTCCCTTGATTTGCTTCTAGATTTTGCCCAAGAGTGCAAAAGACTAAGTGTGGTCTATTTGATGAATCAATATTTTCTACTATTCACTTAGCTTATTATACTACTTTGATTAGGGAATTGTGCTTAATTGTCCAATATTTCCTCAGTTTTGACATTTTGGCTTAATTTTACCAGTAATTCTTATTTTAGTTAATTTGAATTATCTGAGGATAATTATGTTCATTATTAATTGCAGTGAATTGTTTGGAATATTATTTTGGGACTTCATAAGGGCAAGAACGTCAACAACCACTCTCCACATAGGCGTTTTAGATTTAATTAAATTGTAAATTCGTTTTTATAATATCTTTGGACAAATATGGACCATTGGGCCATTTTTGGGTCAAAATACTTGTGGGTTGACCTAGGACCAAGGGTTTTAGGACCCAATGGGGGCAAAACCCTTCTCACTCTCTCATTTTAAGTTTTCTAAGCTTTGGACAGTAAGGGAGAGCTCCCCCAATTTGGGGTTTTAGGTTCTCATTTACATTTTGATGCACTTTCAATTCCAGTAATGAATTTCGTTTTCTTCTCTTAGCAACTCCAATTTTGCAATTTCGTTTTCTCTCTTGAGCTGCAATTTCGATTCTGCACTTTAATTCCTATGCACTACAATTTCATTTTCGGCTTTTCCAATTTGTTTTGAGTTCATTTCCATTGCATTTAGATTGTGTTTGATTTCGTTTTCCATTTGGGTTTGCGTTTGCGTTTTTGTTGATTGGGTTTCGTTTTTAGTGCATTGGATTTTCGTTTTTGCATTGGGTTCGTTGTATGTTTCAATTCTGTTTTAATCGTTTAAACTCGTTTTCATGAAGAGGTAAATTTTTTGGGTTGGTGATTAGTGAGTCTGCATAGGTTTCCTTGAGATTATTGGAGCCAAATTGGGATTTTGTTTTGTGTGCCCTGCACGTATGAAATTTGTTTTGTGCAATTGGTCCTCGCTTAGCGGTCTAATTTGAGCATGATAATCTTCACTTAGTTGATTAGTGTGTTCATGCAGAATTGATGAGTCTGTGTAAGTGTGTTTGCTTAATTCGCATATTATGAAGACTGATTTAGACTTCGCTTAGTTGTCTAGTTCGTATTGGATTAAGGGTCATAAAATTTGATATATATTTTAATTATGTGATTGGAAACAAGTGCAATCCAGCTACACCAACCTGTCATTAATCTGTCATTAATTTTGTGTTTAATTTAGGTGTTAATCAATCCATTTTATTTTCACAAAACCACCTTCAAAACCCCCACCATGTGTTCGACCTAATTCCTGAACCACATTTGGTCCTTGAGAGACGACCTAACACTACAAAAATCTGTATTTTTACCGGCGGCTATTTTAAATGTTACCGGCGGTTTTAACCCCCGCAAATCATATTTCCCGCGGTTGGAAAAACCGGTGGGAAAACGTCCATCGCCAAGCAAGCACCGGCGGTTCTGAAAAAACCGCCAGTATTAGCAAGGGTTCCCAGGAACCGCCGGAATTTCCAGGGGTTTTGTAGAAACCGCCGGAATTTTCGGGGGTTTTGTAGAAACCGCCGGGAATAGCGTGGCTACTCAAAAACCGCCGGAACAAGCTGGGGTTATCTCAAAACCGCCCCTACTTTTGATGGTTTAGTTTACCGGGGTTAAAACCGCCGGGAATTTGTATAGTTCATTTTTTTTTAATGTAATAAAATTAGATTATAATAGAAATGGTTTTATTGACAAAACAAACAATAAATTAATATGAACTAAAATTTAATAATATTGTATAAAATAAACTACATTATTCAACCTAATAGCATTCATACAACTAATTGTTCAACCTAATAGCATTCATACAACTAATTGTTCATACACAAAAATTAAAAAGAAAGATGTTCATTACATATGTTCAATATAGATGTTCAATACTAAAAGTATGACTCATAAAAGTATTCAATAACTATCTAATTTTTTTCTTCATTACATCCATTGTTTGGTCCACTCCCTTGATCAGATACCTATAATATAACATAATAGTTAGTCGATAATATATTTAATAAAAAATCGTACAAATAAATTTAACAATTATTACTGATGATCTTTGAAATACTGCAAATTGTGAAGGCAATGGACCTTGATGATTTTGCAACAAAAGTGTCATGATTGCCTTCATTTCATTGACTTGTGATGTCAATGAAGATACCTATAACAGAAAAATTTATTTAAAAAGTTAGAAATATGATACCTAACATGTTAATCTTAAAAGAAACAAACCAAGTAAATATTCATTAACCTGAGATTCCAATTTAACATTAGAAGAAGTCAATGAAGATACCTATAACAGAAAAATTTATTTAAAAAGTGAGAAATATGATACCTAACATGTTAATTTTAAAAGGAACAAACCAAATAAATATTTAAATATTCATTAACCTGGGATTGTAATTCAACATTAGAAGGAGTAGATGAAGATGATCCAATATGAGAACGAGCATGGACTCCAAAGACTTTAGATGGGCAAGGACCCAAACCTAGACCGCGAACACGTCCACAATGCTCTTGGCTTCCTAAAACATGAGCCAATGAATCTAAACTTGATATTTCTTTTGATTGAGACGATGTTGTAGATTCATATGTTTGAATTTTTTCCTACATACAACGTAATCAATGATGCCAACATTAAAAACATTGCATTTGTATAAAGAGACAAACTATTGAGTTGGCAGCAATATACTTATATTTAAACTTAAGATGTTTGCAAAAACAGTAGCAAGAATTGTCAATCAATAATTATATCACTAAAGAGATACATCATGAATTGTCACTAAAGAGATTATGACAATCCAAAGAAAGATCACATCTAATGCTTAACTGTCTGAACTATAATGGTTTCTTACAATGAATGACTTTGCTTTACAATATATGAAGCAAGAGGATGCTTTACAATGGAATTCTCATGCGTTATGTGAAGGCTTCAAATGCCTACTTGGGGAAGCAAGAGGATGCTTTAGACTTTGATATTACCTACTACCGTAGCAAGGACCCTATGAGTCCTAGGCTCTATGAAGACATTGTTGAAGAGATTGAGCAAATTGGGATTTTCAAATATGGAGGATTACCTCATTGGGGTAAGAATAGGAACTTGGCGTTTGAAGGAGCCATCAAGAAGTACAAAAATGCAGAGAAATTTTTGAGGGTTAAAGAGAAGTATGATTCAGAAGGGGTTTTCTCAAGTACGTGGACAGACCAAATGCTTGGACTAAAAGATGGGGTGACGATAGTGAAAGATGGATGTGCTTTAGAAGAGGTGTGCATTTGCTCACAGGATAGTCATTGCAATCCAAGCAGAGGTTACTATTGCAGAGCAGGCAAAGTTTACAAGGAAGCAAGGGTTTGTACTCATTTGAAATCCCAATGAGACCAAAGTTTACAAATGATGATCCATTTATACTGTGTGATAAGTGATGATATTTATAGCTGTAATTTACATATACCAAAGGATTAATAAACGCATTGTGTGATGCATACAAAGTTGAAAGGGTAAGTTATTTGTTGTTGTACTAGCTAGGACTAAAAATGTGATTCCACAAAAGAAACAATCATACCTTGGAATCAGAACAGCAGAAGCAACCATTCACAATCAATTAGATTAAAGAAAACCAGGTAGCTATCCAGATATGTGAAATTGACAATTAATTCCCCAACAAACACCTGCAATAAAGGAAAGAGAATAGAAAAAAGTGAACTACAAAGTCTCATTAAATACATTCATTACATTGTAATAAAGTAATACTAATTAAGGAAACAATTTCCCTCTAATTTATAAAATTGAAAACTTATGTTGCAGATATACTTATCACACTGTTGAAAAAGTTCTCCCAGTATCTATATTTAAAAATATTTACGAAATAAAACCCCTAAAGAAACACTGATGCTAGTAAAAATTACCAATATTATAATATTTTAAATGTTCATTCTAACTAATCTCGGCGTATTTCACTTGGTTAATTAAGCAATGATATAATAATAATAATTTTATAATTGATTGTATTATTTGAGATGAATTTCACTTAATCAAACATAATACTTATATTTTAATTAACTATATTATTCTACCCAATTTGAGATTCAAATATTACATTATTATTATTATACCTTTTAGAAGTTGATGAGTAATAATTATGAATCTTTTTTAAACTCTAAATAAAATTAAATAAAAAAATATTTCAATAATAGTTATTTGATAATATTATATATCCAAATCATTAATCATACCACAAAAATAATTACACATTATTAAGATCGAACATTTATAATTAACCAATCGAACAAATTACCTCTAACACTTAAAATTAGACTACTAGTAACTTGTGTAATAATAAACTGTTGATTTTGACACACACCCAAAACACTATCTTAAGCAACAACAATAATATTAATAATATAAAAATTTCTTATAACAATGTAAATAAAAATTTCTTATAACAATCGTGCCTCATAAGAAACACTGATGCTAGTAGAACCTGGTTGGCGCAGAGTAATAGAAGAAACAGTTCCAGTTCTAGTTAAGCTGCACAAAGCACTTGGCCTCTGCTGTGAAAATGAAAATAACTTTGCTACAATGTCCTAAAACACAGAAAGTATACAATCAAGTAACATTTAAATTTAAATTAATGTACAATTATAAATAAAATATTAATAAAAGATAGAAACTACAACTGTAGGACAATTGCAGCAAAAAAGTGAAACTCTGTGTGAACTAGTACAACAAAAACTTAGTAGAACCTACAAAGGCAACACCAATAAAAAAATGTTAGAAACAACAAGAATTTGTCAGACAAAAGCATAGTTAGTAACACTAATTTGTAAAATAAAATTCAAAACTAAAGTAGATTAAACTAACTCCTACTTATAGCAAAAAGTAATCACACAAATCAAACTACTACAAGAAACATCTTAATAAAACCATTTAATAGAAATTACTAAAATCTAAACCTACCAATTACAAAGGTTAAAAACTATTTAAACTACTTCAGTAAGACAGAAATACAAAATACAAAACTATTATATAAAACACACATGATAGTTGTCTCATCTCATGTATAAAATAAAAACCACACTATATATAAACTAGGCAGCAGAAGAAATGAGTAGCTAAAATATTGAGTGAGTGGTTAGAGCTTGAGACTGACAATGGACGGTCTAGTTCAGCTGCAGAAGAACCTCGTTGATTACACTGCTTCTCTATTTCATGAGGTAACTCAGTATATGCTATCCAATTGCCACTTTACATTACACTGAAATACCTTTAAAAGAAAGGTTCATGAGTTATGTTTACTGGTTTATCTGATTTCTGGTTTACTTTGTTATCTCCGGGGTGTCTTTGTTTTCTTCAAAAAGGGTTTTTTAGATGAACAATTTAACCAGCTTCAGCAACTTCAAGATGAAAGTAACCCGGATTTTGTGGTTGAAGTGGTCACTCTCTTTTTTGAAGACGCCGAGAGGCTTCTTAACGAGCTCTCGAAAACACTATAAGGGCACTTCAATATCCTGTTTTATTATACATCTTTAGACCAAGGAATCATGTCTCTTTGGGAACCTCTTTCCTAACTCTACTCTTGAATAATGTTGATTCATTTGGCTCTAACAGAGGCCAACCTAGCATTGATTTTAAAAAGTTGGATGCTCATGTTCATCAGTTGAAGGGTAGCAGCTCCAGGTAGAATTTTCCTCAAAACAAACCATGTTGGTAATGTTGTCTTTGTTTTCTTAAGTCGGTGGAAGTTGTATCCACCTTCTGTCACCAGAAATACAACATTTTTAGTCTCAGTTCAGTTGTTTTGTTTTTGCCAGTAACATGTAGCATAGTGGCATGACCCTCATCTTTGTTTTTGCCAATACACTTCCATTTGTCTTACCTCACTATTTGGTGTTTATACAAGTATCTTAAATTTGATGAAGTTATTGGAAATGTAGCATTGGAGCACAGAGAGTTCACAGAGTCTGCATTTCCTTCCGAAACTCTTGCGAGGAGCAAAACGTTGAAGGGTAAGGTTTCCATATCAAAACACACTTCACTAATATGGTGTGTGTTAAAATCTTCATATGTTAATATGAAATAAAATCTTGGTGTTCAGGTGTCTTAAAAACTTGCAACAAGTGACACATGAGTACTCCTTGGTGAAAAACAAGCTTGAAACTCTCCTCAGGGTAAGGGCATATGGTGCTTTCTATAAAATCCTGAGAAGCCTTAAAATTTTTAGTTTTTATCTTTTGACTTGTGTGATTGTAGATGGAGCAACAGATTTTGGCTGCTGGTGGATAGGTTTGTGGGTAGTGTGACACGAAGCAGAATGGTTTGCTGCAACTAGAATTTGGAAATAACACTTAAGGGTTATATATATATACAATGAAGGAAATTACTTATCATTTTGAAAAACTTAGGCACAAAATACAAAAATACTACCTTCTTATGGCCAACACTTAAGGGTTATAATTAAATAGGAGACAAATACAGACAACTCAATGAGTTCACTTAGCACTTAATTTACAAAGAAGTAAACCAATTATAAACAATTAGCACTTAAATAAAAAAATCCTTCATTGAATAATCCAAATAGAATATGTATCTTTAACATAAAGTCTCTAAGAAACAATGTTATTGGCATCAATTATGTCCAACAATGAAGAAACAGTGAGTCAATTCTTAAACCAGAAAAATAAGTTCTTCACACAGTGGATTTATGGTCAAGAAAACTGTATTAGCATAGCATAGAATTTCACCATGTGTTGCCAGAAGCTTTGTAGAAATTTGTGGAGGCAAAGTGTGCAAGATAGAAGAACAAGAAAGTAACTCGTATCAAAAAGAGGCACTTCAGAGGCAAAGCATATGAAAAAACCATATTAAGAAAAGAATCAGAGAAACTTGCTTTATTTTCAACAGAAAAATATACCTAATCTAAAACCTATTCCAAAAATGAAACAGAAAAAGGGTAATAAAATTAAACCTTGATTCACAATCAAACATTCCAAGCAACACCACGGACAGATATGGAGGAGGAGGAGCAGCGAGTGCAAACAGCTCCAACACTGTGCAGGTATTTTGGCTCCCCTTTCCTACAGAGTCATAGACGCCTCCATCATCAGATAAATCATCAAATGTTCACATATCAAGCAAGAGAAGACGAACACGAAGGAGAGCAGGAGAAGACGAACACGAAGGAGAGCAGGAGAAGACGAACACGAAGCCAAGCAGGAGAAGATTGTGGTGCGGTGAAGGGTTTGGGGGAGAATTTGATGAAGGCGGGGAAGGAGGTTAGGGTTTAGTGATAGTTTCAGAGAATTAGATTAGATGGATTTCGAAAGTAATGACTGAAGGCGAGAGAGGGGATATGTTGGTAAGTATTTTAAAAATTAAAAAATTATATTTTAGGGGCGGTTTTGTTATAACCGCCAAAAATACATGCGGTTTTAAACATAAACCGCAGGAACTATTCGGGGTTTCTAAAACCGCCGGTAAATAACCCCCCTTAAAATTAACTATTTTTGTAGTGTAAGGGTCATTCTCTTAGCTTATATTGCATTTAATTTTCACATTAATTTGATTCAGGTACAGCCTCGATCAACAAGTCTCAAAGGCATTGAGAGCGTTTAGGGATACTAGGAGTGGTGAATAATACTACACAATCATGAGTGAGTTAAACTTAATTATACTTCATTAAATATCTAATGGAACCCTCTAAGTTTATTTATAGGAGAACTGGACATAGCCCTAACAGGTGAACCAGTATAAACATCTTGTGTGTTTTCATCTAGTCATAGACGATCTAGTTGTTAAACTTACTAAAGCTTACTCTTGCATAACATGTTTTACACTTGTCTAATGTCTACTCTCAAGTTGGATGCTTTAAGTTGGTTAAGTAATCGATCTAACGAAGATTGCATTTGTTAACCAAATGAAAGTATCCTACAAGTACAATGTAACACAACAAAATTCTAAAATTTAAAAACAAAATTTAATAATAATCAAAAGGGAAAATATATAACACAAGTCTCCAATAAAAAATTCACATCAACATCATCAATTATTTTGTTATTAAACTGAAAAACAAATAAGGTAGATTAGGGTCAAGCGAGTGTTTCTGATTTTTTTAATTGGGACTAGCGTAGGGATGATAGAGAAAATGTTTGAGTGAGAAAGATAAAAGAGAAATGGTTGAGAGGAATGACGGAGGTGAGCAAAGGTTTGGGGTTTCCTTTTTTTTTTTTAGTTTTGAGAATGAAAATTATTAAAATACCCTTGACCTTAGAACTTAGAATCCATGATATATTAGGGTATTTTTGTCTACTAAAACCCGATACATTTGGTCCGTTTTATTGCATTTGGTCCTTCTATTCGTACTGACAATATGCAAGAACCAAAGCCCCGTGTTCAGTGGACTGCTGAAGAAAAGAAAAAGTTTCAAAACGATGTAAAAGCTCGGAATATTATTTCATCTTCTTTAACTATTGACGAGTTTTATAGGATCCCTATTTGTAAGACTGCTCAAGATATGTGGGAAGTGCTGAGAGTAACCCACGAAGGTACAAATGACGTAAAGAGAGCTAGAAAGAATACCTTGATCCAGGAATACAAATGTTCAGGATGAAGCAAGGAGAAACAATTTCAGACATTCAGAAACGCTTCACCAACATTCTTAATCATCTCATTTGACTAGGTAAGTCTTTTGAAAATGATGAGCTTAATATTAAAATTTTGAAATTTTTAGACAGGTCGTGGCAACAAAAAGTGACTACAATTTCTGAGTCACAAATCTCAACACAATGAGTATGGCAGCATTGTTTGGAAAATTGAGAGAGCACGAACTTGACCGTGGAAGAATATATGAAGAAGAAGAAAAAACTAAGAAGAAAAGGACTTTAGCCTTAAAATCTGAGGTAGAAAGGAGCAAGAACAAAATAGAAGACGAAGACTCAGAAGATGAAGAAAATTTGAGACTCTTGATAAAAAGGCTCAACAGGTTCATGAAATCAAAAGACAAAGGAAGATTCAAATACGAAAAGAGAGAAAATCAAGGATCTTCCTCAAACTATAGATGCTATGGTTGCGGAGAAAAAGGGCATTTAAAAGCTGACTGCCCAAATCAAAAGAAGGGTGAAGAAATAAAAGAAAAGAAGTTCTTCAAGAAAAAGAAAGCCTACATCGCAAACAATGTAACACAACAAAATTCTAAAATTTAAAAACAAAATTTAATAATAATCAGAAGGGAAAATATATAACACAGCTCTCCAATAAAAAATCCACATCAACATCATCAATTATTTTGTTATTGAACTGAAAAACAAATGAGGAAGGTAGATTAGGGTTAGGCGAGTGTTTTTGATTTTTTTAATTGGGACTAGCGTAGGGATGACAGAGAAAATGTTTGAGTGAGAAAGATAAAAGAGAGAGGGTTGAGAGGAATCACGGAGGTGAGCAAAGGTTTGGGGTTTCCTTTTTTTTTTAGTTTTGAGAATAAAAATTATTAAAATACCCTTGACCTTATAACTTAGAATCCATGATATATTAGAGTATTTTTGTCTACTAAAACCCGGTACACATTACTAAAATGTATCAACTGAAAAACAGGAGTAAGCAAGTTAGCAAATTATATATATATATATATATATATATATATATATATATATATATATATATATATAATTATTGACGGTTATATAATTAAATAAATTTATTGATGGTTATATATATACCAAAACAAAATAATGAACTAAAATTATTGATGCTTTTATAATTATTAAATTTCTTAAGTTATTAATTACTTCATTAAAATTAATTATTAAAAGTTGTGACTCATTGTGCATCTTTAACTGAATTGTTCTATTAGTTTTTATTATTATGATATATTTATTAATATTTGTTAATTAATTTATAATAAATTATATATATATATAATAAATTATATATATATACATATATACTTGCGTGTGTATGTAAGTATAATAAATTTATTAATGGTTATATAATTATTAAATTTCTTAAATTATTAATTTCTTTTTTAAAATTAATTATTAAACGTTATGATCCGTTGTGCATCTTTAACTGAATTGTCCTATTACTATTTATTACTCTGATATATTTATTAATTAATTTATAATAAATTTAATATATCTTAATCAGTATATTTCTCTAATGCAGCGAAAGTTTTATACACTACGGTTATTTTAAGTGTTAGACTACGATTAAAAATGTAATCTATCAAGTAAGATATTAGCATTAAAATATTAAATAGACTATAGACTCACATACACTATAGTTATGTTAGAAATTATAAACATAGTTGATGTATATACTACGGTTATTATAAGAATAGTACACTATGATGGTGTATATTAGACTAATATTTTGTTTAATTATACTTTTTTTGGGGGATTTTTTTTTAAATATTTGTTTCATTTTACTTTCTCTGTATATAATTAAACACTATGGAGAAGAAGTCAACCACGATAATAAAATAATTATATTAATTAGTGTAAAAAGCTTATTTGACTAGTGTAAGAAACTCATTTGACTTCATCTAACATTTAAGAAAAAAAAATGATTATCTGAATAATATTACAAAATATAATTCAATAAAAGTAATACGAGTGATGAAAAATGAAATTCAATTACACATTGTTATGTAATTTTATATAAATTTATTTAATAAAGAAATAAATGTTAACAAAACAAAATTGAGAATTACATTTGATAATATATATTTGATTTTATATTAATCATTTTTCTTTTTCTTCTTACATCATACATCTGAAAAACCTACCATTTTTTTTTTCTAGGTATACATATATTAAGTCATGACCAACTTTTCTATTTACGTCAAAAAGTTTCATCAATACTTTAAATACACCAAAAAAAAGAATGAAATTAATAAGCTTATAAGATGTACGATGTGATAAAAAAAAACACTCTATAATAGATATACATAAAATAAAAAACATATATGTATATCATTGCTCATCACCAAAATTGTTATTCTTGTCATTTTCGTTATCATTATTGTCATTATCACCGTCTTCTTGACCTTCGGCCGAATACTTCAAAATGTTAGGGTTTGTATAGGTGGAGACTGTGATCTTAACATTCTCACCAGCAATGACTGTACCACCAACAACCCCACAAAAGACCTTGCCTCCAATGGTGGAGAGGTTGATCCCAAAGGACAAAGAAAGGGGAGGGGTGGCTCCAGGGTGAAGGGTGTACTGATTGTTGTATAAGTAGGAGCCTGTGAGGGAGACCAAGGTGAGTGGTCCATGGAGCATGAGATCAGGTTCACCATTGGTTGAAGATTGGAGAGTCACCTTGTTGATTTTGCCAGTGGCACTAATCACAGTAACACTAACCTGGTCCCTGCTTGCAATGTCAGATATACACTCCATGACATCACTGTTGGGAGCCACGTTAAAAGTGAAGACATTCACAGAGGACTCAGGAGATTCATCCATAGGAGAGGTGGACCTTGACTTCTTTTTTAACCCATTGGTTGGCTTTCTTGCGGGTGGAATCATTGGTAGAGACAAGTTGTGGTCAAAGTGAGTTTGTAAAACAAAACAAAGACACCAAATGTTTGTGAAAAGGTTCAAGGGGGGTGGTTGATGCAATTGAAATGTTTTGAAGTGAAATGGAAGAAAAAACTTGGTTGGGATGGTTAAAGCTTTGTATGAGGGGAATTTATAGTGTGGTGGTAATGAATATTCTTCTCTAAACTGTGTTCAGAGCTAAATCAGGGGCTTGTGAAAGTGGTTTCATGAATAGAAAGAGAGTGGAAAAAGGAGGTTTTGAAGTGCGTCTCTTTGATCCAGACAAAAAGAAGAATTTACGGTTTGGTCAGTTTTATAAAGAAAAGTAATATAATTTACGTTGGAATGGTAAAATATTTTCAGAACATTTATTGAAATTTATAGTAATTCAATCTTAATAAAGAATTATGTTCTAAATATACTTAACATAATTAAGTGAAGAGTGTTGATTATTTTTTTTTAATCTGTAAGTGTTTTATGTTCTGTCTAATTATATCAAAGTAATTTTTGACTCATTAATTACCATTTTGAAGTATTTTTAGGGTAGTGATTTATCTCAAACTCAATTCGAACTGTAATATTATATTACTTTTTAAAGAGAAAATGTATCCACTAATAGACATTTAACTCTTTTTGAGCAAAATTGTCGCATGTAAATGTGGTTAATATAGAAACTGATATGTCTCTTAATCGAAATAAAAATCAATGATTATCTAAATAATATTAATTGACAAAATATAATTACATGTTCATTGTTATACAATTTTTTTAATTTATTTAATAAAGAAATAAATGTTAACAAAAACAAAATTGAGAATTATATTTCATACATATATATATATATATAATTATTGATGATTATATAATTAAATAAATTTATTGATGGTTATATATTTAACAAAATAAAATTATGAAATAAATTTATTAATAACTTATGTAATTATTAAATTTCTTAAATTATTACTTACTTCATTAAAATTAATTATTAAACGGTGTGACTCATATTGTGCATTTTTAACTTAATTGTCATATTACTTTTTATTATTGTGATATATTTATTAATATTTATTAATTAATTTATAATAAATCTCATATATATATATATTTACGTGTATTTAAGTATAATAAATTTATTAATGGTTATATAATTATTAAATTTCTTAAATTATTAATTACTTCATTAAAATTAATTATTAAAAGTTGTGACTCATTGTGCATCTTTAACTGAATTGTTCTATTAATTTTTATTATTATTATATATTTATTCATATTTTTTAATTAATTTATAATAAATTATATATATATATATATATATATATATATATATATATATAATTGCCGGCGGTTTATTGTAAAACCGCATATGCTTTTTTATTTTTATTTGTAATTACTAAATATTATTGTTCTCCCGCCTTCCTTCCTTCATTTCTTCTTCTAATTCTTATGTATTTAAGCACTGATTTCCTCCCTCCCTACTGGTTTCGTTAAATTTTCCCCCAAACCCCATCCCTGTTCCACAATGTTCCCTTGCTTTGTGTTCGTGGAACGTCTTCCCCTACTTGGACTGAGCGTCGAGGTTGAGGCATCGAGGACTCTGCTAAAGGGTACCCTCAAACTCCTCAATCTTATCTCTTCAATCTTCATGTTGTTTTGGTATGCAATACCTCAAATCTACACACGATATCGGTTGGGGGAAGGACGGTAGCCATCCATTTCTCCATGGTCAGTGACTTAATTTCTGAAACCATTTTTTTCAAATTGAATGTTCTAGGGTTTTTATATTTTGGGAATTATTGAGCAATGTGGAAAGTCCGTTACATATTTTGTTGTTTTCAACTACAGAGGTGTCATCCGTTTGGTGATTTTCATTAACGATGTTTATAATCGTGGTTTATTGTCATGATTTTTTGTGATTCCTTATTCATTGTTAAATTTCTGATCCAGCTCCTAAGGTTGAGTCGGTTAAGTCTGAATGACTGTCTTCTGGATAAATGAAAGGTACTTTCAAACATTATTTCTGTCAAATTTTCTTGTTTTATATGAATTGTTATTGTTAAATGAATCAATCGTTAAATGAGTTATTCACGTTTGGGGTTTTGACTATTTTTGGTTGAATGGAAATAATGTAATGCAAACTTCATCTTTGCCTAGGATTAAGTGTATATTTGAATAAACCTTTTTAGAGAAGCATGTTAGCTAAAGAAACTAGAATGAACAATGAATTAGCTCATTCATAAATTAAACTTAGCTTGAGCGTAAATTGTTTTTAACTCATCCAGTAGCTGATTTAGTTTATGAGGAAATTTGTTTCCCTTTTGTTTCTTATTTTCTTTTCAATTCTAATTCATTTTTAGTTAGACCTCTCGAGTGATTTATGTTCATGGTTTCTATTGGTTTTATATTGGCTTTTGATGGCCTAATGCAACCATGAATTTGGAACGACAATGAGATCATTGGTGGAGTTTAAAAGTAACATATTCTATGCTTTTTGAATGTGAAAAGAAAGACATTTGACATTTAAAGTTAGACAGAGTGTTCCCATCTGTCATATATGAAACAAAAACTAGAACAAATAAATTAGTTGGTCATCATACCTGGGAGGAATGAAGCATCCATCTGCTTTTGTGACCAAGTTAATCTACATATCAGAAAATTGGAGATAGAAATTATGTAGATTAGAAAAAAAAACTGCTAGTGAAAAAATATTCAACTGCTAAATTGTCTAAGTGGATTTGGAGTAGTTTGGACAAACTTCAATATAAAGACTTTTACAAGAGAAAAATAAGAATGAAAAAAAGTAACGAGTTTCTTTTTAAGCTAACTTGGGTGATCCCAACTCCTTTAGGGATTTCCCATCCAAAGAAGTATCAACTTAGACTAAGACAAAGAAAGGAAAGTGAATAAAGACTTTCAACAAAAGCTCTTTCCTTATCTAAGTCTTAGATAGATTCTCTTTGCTAAAACACATTTGTATTGTTTTGTAGGTCACAAATAAAGGTTGGAAACCATGCCTATGCATCATAGGAGGCTTGCCAAGCTAAAGAGAGCAAAGGAGGCAAAGAAGGGAAGAATTTAGGCTTTTTCCGGATTAGAACCATTACATTCCGGATTGGAAATGAATAGGAAAATGGCTTCCAAAATGAAGACTTAGCCCAGCCACCTACTGCTCACGCCCAGCCAAAATGCACCAGAATTCAGCTTTTGAAAAATGCAGTTTTTAATGTTTTTGGAATGGAACTTGCAGCCCAAGCTGAGTAGCGTCTTAGATACTCTTCTTTAGTGATCTTAGAAGCTTACAAAGTCAAACTTAGGCTCTCTCTTCACCTATAAAAGAGAGGTGAATCTCCATGTAAAATCTAACTTGAAAGATATATTGAAGTGTTGTTGAGATTACTCCAAACCTCTATACTTCGAGTTCACCTTCTAGTGCCAATTTCGCACTTCTTCCTCTAGCTTCCTTCCCCTTTGGAAGGCCTTCTGAGCTTGAGAAACCTCACACACTCACCAAACCTCCATTGAACGATTCATCAAACACATGGCGTGCACCAGAAACATCCTTCACTCCTCCATTCCACTGTGTCCATTTTGAGTTTGGGAGAGCTCTCACTTGAAGTGTGGAACCGCTTCCATCATTTGGCATCAAGAGCCAACACGTCCACGCTTGTCTACAAGAGCTAAGTCAAGTTTTCCCTTAGTTCTTCAATTTTGTCATGTGTAGTTTGTATGTTCACTGTTTCATCATTTTTTACATTTTTGATTTGATTGAATTCGTGTTTTTTGTTGTTCTACTTGTGCCTTGAGTGTTCCATAGTATGTTTTCATCATTTTAATCGGTGCAATTCTTTTATTTGAGTTCAATTCAAGCTTTACTTTTCATTCCAGTTATGTCATGGTCTTGTGCAAAAAATAAATGTTGTAGTTCTTAATCTGTCATCAAGTATTGAATTTGTTCAGCATTGAATTTTTTTTCGTTTTAATGAACTTCATTGCAGTGATAGCTATCCATGGATCATATAAAGCAATGAGACATTGTCTAGCTTTGATCACATGAGCTAAAGCATTGAAAAAAAAATGGATACTGTTTCTCAAAAATCTGCATCAAAAGTCGATTTTGGTTTGATCTTGAGAAATCTGTTTCTGTCCAGTTTTATTGTTTCTAAACCTTGAGACAAGTTTCTTTAATAATATTACACATGTCTCAAGTAATGGCAACTCAAATTAATCATTGAATTGCAAAAGGTATGGTTAAGTTGATTTAAAATCTGGTGTTCAAGTTTTTCACTATTTCCATTTGAAGTTTTTCATCGTGCTTGATGTCCTTGTTGGAGTTTAGGTCATTTAAAATCTACTAGCTCAAATTCTATAGCTAGATCTAGTCATTTAGGACTTCCTTATGCCTTGGATTGTGCCGCCCAGCTTTGCTTCTGTTGTTCTATTAAATCTGGTCCAATTTTGATTAAAGTGCTGCATAATTGGCTACAGCTATATGAATTGTTGAATCTGGTCATTTCTGCGCATTGTAAACGTTTGAACAAGTTTATTTGGTCATTTCAAAGTTGTGTGCACTTTTAAAATGGTCATTTTTAGGCCTATATGCACGCACAATCATCTCTTAAACCATCAAAATTGCCTTTAAAATGGAAGTGCACCAGTGAATTCACATTACAATCTGTTTTCCTATTGTTTCAATGTTTAAACATCTTTAAAATGATGATACAAAGTTGTTTGATGCATCAATTGAGCTGTTGAATCACTTCCAATCAATTTTGGATTTGAAACCACCATTTTCAATGTCATTTTTGGTGTAGTGAGCATTTTAAGTGTTGTTTGACAATTTCAAATCTTTAATCTTCATTTCTAGATTGGCAAAAGCTGGTTTAGTGTTTCCAAATATAATTACAAGATCAATGCACTGTAATACAATCATAAAAAGCAAAAGAAAACCAAGCAATCCAGTTTTGAACCCCAAAAATCAAAAATCACAAAATCTGCACTTCTTTGGGGACTTTCATCAAACAGTTGCGTTTTTATCAAACACCTTACTGCATTACTTTTGGCTCTTCTTTTTTTATTTTTCTTGCTTGTTTAATCTGATTTAGTGCCTCTCCTAGGTTTTTTTTGTGTCCCTTCATTGATTCAAAACTTAAAAATACTTGAAATCAACTTGTTTGACCTCCAATTTGTGCCACCCATCCTGGTTTGTGAATTTGAATTCTGGTGCAGTGCATATTTTTGCTATGATTGGTTTAGTGCGTGGTAGGGTGCTGTGACATTTTGGTGAGGCTTCCAAGGTCCAGAGTCCTTGCCTCAAGGAGGTAGCATACTAGGAAGTGGAAGGGTTGCTGAATTGGACAAGGAGGTAGCTCTAAAAGTAGTAATTTGGCTTCAATTTCCAATAGCATTTCACCAACTTGGCACCACTTTTTCCATCCAATTTTGGCCAGCAACGTTGCAGAATTTTTACAGTAGCAGTCTAGCTTTTACAATAGCTTCATTTGTAACCTGTTAAGCATAGCTTCAAGAGTTTTTCTAGCTTTGTATCACGGAACCTTTGTGGTTTACTTGGCTTTTCATTTTGCAACTCAAAGTGGCTTGGAAAAATGCTTTTTAAGCAATTTCAAGTGCACAATTAAACATTGTAATAGCTTAGTTTCCATTTCTTAGTGTGAAGGTGTGTCAAGGGGCTCAAAGTGTCACTTGCACTTTCACTTAAGACCACTTAGCATTTTGCATTTGCATTCCTTTACTTTACTTTGCTTACTTGAAATTTATGTTTTAAGTCTTCGTGATACATAGAAGCACGTTTCATTTAGCAAAACCTTCATTTGGTTTCTAGGTTCATTTCATCTTGCATTCAAAAAGATTTTGAAAGATTTCTACTTAGAAACTAAGGTAAGAAACAACCAAAGATACTCTGGCTAGGAAGGACAAGGTTCTTAAGCTTGTCCATTTGTGACTTACCTCTCCTTTCTAGGAGCTATTCGGTTCATTTTACTCTAGAATCTTTCTAGAAATCCTTCACCAAAAATCTAAAAAGGTTGTCAAAAACTTTTAGAAATAAAATGTCTTGTTATTCATATATGTCGTCTAGTTCATATAGGTCATCTAGGATTTATAATGGGAAAGAGAGAGAGAAGCGAAAGAGAGAAGAGAGGAAGCAGTAAGAAGAAAAGATGAGAGAAGAGAGAAAGAAAAGAGAGGGAAAGAAGAAGAAGAGAGAAAGGAAAAAGTGAGACGAGAAAGAGAAAGAAGAGAAGAGGAAAAACGAAGAGAAGAAGAAAAGAAGAAAGAAGAGGAAAATAAAGAGACAAAGCAATTAGTACTGAAGGCAACTCCTACTCTTACCATTACCATGGAACCTAAAAGCGAAGGTTTCTCATTCTTTACTCCTTTTCCAATCATTGTGCACTCTTCAACTATTAGTTTTTCTTTTAAATCAATTATCATTCCATATTTTTTGCAATCCTTTTCAAAATATGGCAATTCGAATATTGAGTTAATATTACCCTTGTGGAAACAAGTAACACAAGATAAAAGTCCAATAACTTGGAAATATGGACTTCTAAATTTTTCCACGACTACTTTTAAGAAAATCTTTTTCGAAAATACAACCCCTTCATTTTGTCTTCTTGTTTTTCATTACATCCTTTTAATCATATTAATTTTTGCTATCTTTTGTAGATATATTTTTTATCAAGGAGGAAAACAACAATCAAAGTTGTGCTTCTTTCTTTCTTCCCGATTTAAGGACAAATCAATTTTAAAGAGAGAGGGAATGATGACAACTCCTTTAGGAATTTCTCATCCAAAGAAGTATCAACTTAGACTAAGACTAAGAAAAGGAGTAAATAAAGACTTTCAACAAAAGCTCTTTCCTTATTTAAGTCTTAGATAGATTCTCTTTGCTAAAACACATTTGTATTGTTTTGTAGGTCACAAGTAAAGGTTGGAAAACCATGCCTATGCATCATGATAACGGTTGAAAATACCGTTATATGTGATGTAATTTGATACTAAATACACCATTTTCCGCTTAGAAACTTGCTTAGAATCATGTTTTTCTGTTAAATTGTGTAAATAAGAGAGTTGAGGTTGAATTTGATGGTTTTATGACTAACTCCCCTTGTTTTGGCAGGAAATGAGATAATATGGAAAACAGAGATGAAGTGCCAAGGAGATGGAGCTCAAATAGGCCTGGAAAAGCACCAGAAGAGAGGAATGCTCGAAGCTTGGGCGCCCCGTTTGGAGGCTTAAGCGTAGAAAGTGTCGCTCACCGCCCAGGCGCCCTAAGTGGAGCGCTTGAGCGTCAGTGACACAGGCTTGAGCCTTGTTTCTGTTATGTCGTCGCTCTATTTAAAGGACCTAGATGTCCTAGGTTTTGTATCTTTTGATGGCTTGAGCACAGAAACACAATTTTCACCCCTTGGGGCTAGATTTGGGGATGGTGACAGCTCTCTAATTCTTGGAGGGTAGATTTGGGGATGGTGACAACTCTCCTCTTCTCTTTCTAGGGTTTTTCTATCTCTTCCATTCTTTCACTCCATTTTAATTCTATTTGTTGATTGGGGAATGATGTAACCTTTTGAACTCTCATGTATTTGAATTGATTCTTATTATTGATATATGCTTCTTTCATTAATTGTTAGGGATATTCTTCTTCATGTATGGCATAAATCTTATTATTTGTCTAAGTATCAGGAGATTTCGTACTCCTAGGGTTGTACGATTTGGGGAAGTGACCAATCTCCTCTTCTCTCCCTAGGATTGTTATCGAGATTGTTATCGAGAGATATCTTACTGATAACAGTTGAAAAACTGTTATTTTCATGCTTAAATTTGATACTAAAAGCAACCTTGAACACTTCGAAACTAGCTTGAAATCATGCTTTTGGTTATGTTTTTAGAAATAAGAGAGCTGGACAGGTTTATGCTTGATTTTAGTGTTTTATGCAGGTTTTAAGGTGAATTTGGTGAAAGAAGTGAAGAAGGATAGAAATGGAATCAGAAAAG
Source organism: Vigna angularis (assembly GCF_016808095.1). Classification (NCBI taxonomy): domain Eukaryota; kingdom Viridiplantae; phylum Streptophyta; class Magnoliopsida; order Fabales; family Fabaceae; genus Vigna; species Vigna angularis. The sequence continues at coordinate 10,257,182 of NC_068975.1, read as the reverse complement.
ACATTAAAAAATGCAAAAGGAGAAGCCGCAACCACCGCTCAGCGGCAGTTTACCGCTGAGCGGCACTCAGAAACCCACGTTGGCTCCGTTGAGGGGTGCAAAGGCCGCTGAGGGGAGGAAACCAACTCACGCACTTACCACTGAGCGGTAGTTTACCGCTGAGCGGCATTATTTTGGGCTTGGGCCTAATTTTCTGTATTATTACGAACAATATATAAGCTTTAGGTGATCCTAGGGTTTGTATCTTTGGCTGGGACGAAGCAAACACTCTCTTTTCCACCCCTTTGAAGGAAGATCTTGGATGCTCAGGCTCCCGTTTCACCTTTCTAGGGTTTTATCTTCCATTCTTTCATTATTATTCATCTAGTTTCACCATGAATATGGTGAACTAAACCTTGTATTGTTGTTGGGGAATCAATGTAGTCTTGTGAAACTCTCATATATGGAATTAATGTTTTAACATCTTATTTTAAGATACATGCTTTCTTTCATCATTAGTTAGGGTTTTTCCTCTTTGCTTAATGCTTGCTTTGTTTAACTCATTCATTTCCATGATCATTGATTTTGTCGATATGGGAACGTACGGGGAAGTCTAGATCCGGGGAATTTCTCCCAATAATATATTGGTTGCCTTTAAGCTCCTGCACTTCAGAACTAATTACTAGGAATGCTAGGAATTGTATGAACTCGTAATTAAGGATAGGCCTTCTTGACAAGGTGATTTAGAGAGTGGCATTAAGATTGATGAAAAGATTGATGAATTCCTAAAAGTATATGAGAGTGGATAAGATGAAATTGATAACCCGAACAACATACTCATCCATATAATTCATTCCATGTTTGTTTTACTCTTTTTGCCATTGATCACATTCATGCATACATGTTTAATTACTGTCTTTTGCATTAAAAACCTACAATCAATCGTTCACAAGTCTTAAATAATCAACAAATCAGATAACTAACTAGGCCGTGAGTCCTTTGGGAAAACGATACTTGGTCTTACCTAGTTTTATTACTTGATACGATTCGGTCACACTTGCCGATTGTTAAACAAGTTTGTGGCGCCGTTTTCGGTGTTCATAAATTTGTCATCACTTACAAATCACGATCTGGGGAATTCTCCCAAAAGCAGTATTTCTCAAGGATGGGGGTATGAGTTTTGGTCGTCTTAAGCTTCTAATATTAATGCAGAATTAAATATTAGGGATGCAAGGGATTGTGACCTAGTAATTAAGGATAGACTTTCTTCACCGAGGGATCGAGTTTTAAGTAATTTAGCGAGTGATGTTGACATTAATGAAAGAAGAAGAATTCTTATATACATGAGAGTAAACTAGGTGAAATCTAACTCCAACAACTTATTCATGTCATATTTTCAAAATCATCCATTCACCCTTGTGTCTAGCCTCAATTGATCAAATTGCATTCATGTTTATTTTATTGCATTTGCATTCAAAAACCCTAAAATATATTCTTTACAGTCTTAATTAGTTGAGTAATCACATAATTACAATCTTAAGTTGCCTTGCTTGCACAAAATAAAATTATCGCTCAATAGTTGGAAGATGTGTTAGAGAAACTTTCTCTATTGCCACAAGAGATACAAAATGTTTCACTGGTTCAGTGGTAGCAGCAACGATGGCAGCAGTAACGATGGCAACAACAACCTACTCCATCTGAGAAGACTACGAAGCTCGAGAAAACCTTCTAGCAATTCATGAAATTGAGCTTATCTTATTGTAAGAATATGGAGGTTGCATTTAAAAGTATGCAGATGCACATTGGGCAATTGGTCAACAAGATGGAGGGTTGTGAGAGGAGTGCAAAGAGTAATCTTAGGGAAGAATGTAAGACTATTGTTACTAGAAGTGGCAAAGTGTTAGATGAGAGAAAAATAGAGAGAGAAATGAAAGAAAATTTGAGTGAGAAAGAAGTAATTGAGCGGAAAGAAAGAACTGAGGAAGAAAAAAAGAAAGAAGAGGTAGATGAGAGAAAAAAAGAAAAAGATGTTGAAAAAATCCTTCCTTATCCAAAGACTTATTCAAGGAAGGAGAAAGAAAAATAGCTTGAGCGGTTCATGGAGATTTTTAAAAAACTAGAGATCACCATACCTTTCTCTGAAGCATTACAACAAATGCCTTCGTATGCAAAGTTTTTGAAGGAGATCCTCACAAAGAAAAGAAAATACATTGAAAAGGAGACCATTGAAGTGCAAGGTAATTGCAGTGCAATCATACAAAAATTATTACCTCCTAAGTTTAAAGATCCAGGAAGTTTCACCATTCCTTATACCATGGGAGAGTTGAAAGTTGGAAGAGCATTGATTGATTTAGGAGCTAGCATTAATTTAATGTCGCTCTCCATGTTCAAAAGAATTGAAGGTTTGGAACACAAACTACTAGAATGGTGCTCCAATTGGCGGACAAGTCTCTTAAATACCCGTATGGGATGGTTGAAGATGTGTTGGTGAAGGTGGACAAATTTGTATTTCCAAAGGATTTTGTCATAATGGAGATGGAGGAAAATGGAGATGTGCCTCTCATTCTAGGGAGACCATTTATGAAGACTGCTAGAATTTTAATTGATGTGGAGAATGGCAAGCTAAAAGTAAGAGTGCAAGATGAAGAAGTGAATTTTGATGTATTCAAAGCCATGACACACCCTAAGGATGATAAATCATGTTTCCAATTTGATATGCTTGATGAAGTTTGTATGGTGCAAGAGAGGATGGTGCGTTGTTCTTCTCTGTTAGAAAAAACTCTCATTGATGCATGTGAAGATTTGAATGAAGAGGAAGAGAAGTTAATTGATGAATGTATGACGAATTTGGAGGCGTTAAAGGAAATTCCAGAGGATGAGGCTAATTTTGAGAAGATTGATACCAAAGAAAAAGTCAAAGAAAAGAAGTTGGAATTGAAGATGTTACCATCACATTTGAAGTATGTTTTCTTAGAAGAAGATGGAACGAAACCAGTCATCATTAGTAACTCTTTGCTTCTTGAAGAAGAAAAGTTGGTAGAAATATTGAAAGCGAACAAAGAAGCTATTGGATGGTCAATCTCGGATCTTAAAGGTATAAGCCCAACTTTATGCATGCATAAAATATTTATGGAGGATGATTATAGACCAATTGCTCAACCACAGAGAAGGTTAAATCTTGTGATGAAGGAGGTGGTTAGAAAAGAAGTATTGAAGCTTCTAGAAGCTGGCATCATATATCTAATTTCTGACAATGAATGGGTGAGTCCAGTACAAGTAGTACCAAAGAAAGGTGGGATGACAGTAATTTATAATGATAAGAATGAGCTCCTTCCTACTAGGATAGTTACTGGTTGGCGGATGTGCATTGATTATAGGAAGTTAAATAAGGCCATTAGGAGGATAATTTTCCCCTTCCTTTTATGGATCAGATGCTGGAAAGATTGGCAGGATAGGCTTTTTATTGCTTTCTAGATGGATATTCTGGATACAACCAAATTGTGGTAGATCCAAAAGACCAGGAGAAGACGACATTCACGTGTCCATTTGGTGTATTTGCTTACAGAAAGATGTCATTTGGGTTATGTAATGCTCCAACTACGTTTCAAAGGTGTATGGAGGCAATTTTCGCGGATCTCATAGAAAAGTGTATTGAAGTCTTCATGGATGATTTTTCGGTGTTTGGAGATTCTTTCCAAAGGTGTTTGGCGTATCTGGATATTGTCCTTAAGAGATGCGTTCAAACGAATCTTGTGCTTAATTGGGAGAAATGCCATTTTATGGTAACAGAAGGAATTGTGTTTGGTCACAAGATTTCTGCTAGGGGGATTGAAGTGGATAAAGCCAAAGTGGAGGTCATTGAGAAACTTCCACCGCCAACAAACGTAAAGGGAGTTAGAAGTTTTTTAGGCCATGCTAGGTTTTATAGAAGATTTATTAAGGACTTCTCAAAGATTGCTAAACCATTGAGTAATTTGCTTGTTAAAGATGTACCCTTTGTAAGGAATGAAGACTGTTTAAAAGCTTTTGACATGTTGAAAAGTAAATATGTTTTGGCCCCAATGGTTGTAGCTCCAAATTGGGATCGAAATTTTGAACTAATGTGTGATGCTAGTGATTATGCAATAGGTGTTGTGCTTGGTCAGAGAAAAGAGAAGGTATTTCACACTATCTATTATGCTAGCAAAGTTTTGAATGATGCCCAATTAAATTATGCCACTACTGAGAAGGAATTTCTGGCCATAGTTTACGCCTTGGAGAAATTTAGACCTTACCTTATTGGGTCTAAGGTGATCATTTACACAGATCACGCGGCTATAAAGTATTTGTTAACAAAGCTGGATTCTAAGCCACATTTGATTAGATGGGTGCTCTTATTACAAAAAATTGATGTGGAAATCCGTGACAAGAAAGGAAGTGAAAATTTGATTGCTGATCACCTATCTCGGTTAGTTAATAGTGACATTACAAGTAAGGAAAAAGAAATCTGGGAGTCTTTTTCAGATCAGATATATTCAACAAAGGCCACGGTTTGCTGATATGGCTAATTTTAAAGCTGCAAGAGTAATTCCAGAAGACTTGAATTGGCAATAGAGGAAGAAGTTTTTGCATGATGCAAAATAGTTTATTTGGGATGATCCTTACTTGTTCAAAATTGGAGCAAATAATCTTCTAAGGCGATGTGTGACAAATGAAGAAGGAGAAGGAATTCTCTAGCAGTGTTATGATTCACCTTATGGGGGACATTTTAATGGAGAAAGAACAACAACAAAGGTTCTTCAGTCAGGTTTTTATTGGCCTACCCTGTTTAAAGATGCTCATAATCATGCCAGAAATTGTGATAAATGTCAAAGGACTGGGATATTTCAAGACATCATGAGATGCCATTACAAGGAATTTTAGAGGTTGAAGTCTTTGATTGCTGGGGTATTGATTTTGTGGGACCCTTTCCACCATCTTTCAACAATGAATACATATTGGTGGTGGTGGATGATGTGAGTAAATGGGTGGAAGCCCTGGCTTGTCCCAAGAATGATGCTAGCATTGTGATTAAATTTCTGAAGAGGTAAATCTTCTCACGCTTTGGAACTCCAAGAGTACTTATTAGTGATGGAGGATCTCATTTTTGCAACTTTCAGCTTGAAAAAGTACTCAAACATTATGGTGTGAGGCATAAGGTGGCTGCATCTTGTCCACAGACAAATGGGCAAGCTGAGGTGTCTAACAGGGAGATAAAGAGCATCTTGCAGAAAAAAGTTGCGTCGTCAAGAAAGGATTGGTCATAGAAATTGGATGATGCTCTCTGGGCATATAGGACGACAATGAAGACATCTATGGGTTTATCACCTTTTCAGTTAGTCTATGGGAAAGCATGTCATCTGCAAGTGGAGATGGAGCATAAAGCTTTGTGGAGCTTGAAGAGATGTGGTTGCATGCATATGATTCACCCAGGAATTATAAAGAAAAGGTAAAATGTTATCATGACAAGAAGTTGATAAAAAAGGTTTTTAATCCAGGGCAGCAGGTGTTATTGTTCAATTCACGTTTGAAGCTGTTTCCTAGGAAGTTGAAGTCAAAATGGTCAGGACCATTCATAGTAAAGGAGGTGCATCCCCATGGAGCAATTGAATTGGTAGATCCAGTTGCTAGTGATCCACAGAGAAGTTGGGTAGTAAATGATCAACGTCTCAAACACTATTTGGGAGGAGAAGTGGAACGCCTTTCCATAGTTATGAAGTTGGTTGATCCATGAGCTTATTGGGTCAAGCTAGTGACGTTAAAGAAGCGCTTATTGGGAGGCAACCTAGTTTTCTAAACTTATCTTTTTTATTTTTGTGAACTTTATTTTGATTATATTTTTAGAATAGGTGTTGATGTACTTAGTTTGAGACCTATATCTGATGTGATGGTTTGATATTGATTTGCGTGTGATGCGTATTGCTTGATGATGTTTTGATATTGATTGATGTTGAGATGTTGCACAAGATGCTGATATACAGGTGGTTGTTCAAAAACTGTGTGAACAAATGCATGATGTTATGATTGTGATTATGATGCTAAGCAGGATGTGTTTTTGGTGTATGCGAAACATTGAATTAGCTTAACTGTGAGGTTTTGAACTCTAGACTATTTGTTGTGAATGATTGCTATTCTTTTGAAAGCATGAATGATATTTCCCAAGTTTCTATGATTGAACTACTTGCTTGCTTGTGTCATATGATCAAGGCCATTTTTTATTACCCCGTTTCTTAGCCAATGTATGATTTTAGCCCAAATGAAAGAGAACACGAAGTGTTCTACCCTTTTTGAACCTCAAGCCTTAAACAGATCCTTTATGAAAATCTTTACCTTGAGTTAAGTTGAGAATCGTGTTGTGGTATTGATAAAGGTTCAAGTTTGGGGTTGATTGGGAGAATTGAAAAAGAAATTAATGAAAAGCATTGAGCTAAGTATTGAGCAAGTATGAATAAGAGAAAAGAAAATAGAATGCAAAGAAAGAAAAGCTCAATGCAAAAAGGGGAAATTTGGGAATGAGTGACATTGGTTTGTCTAAAGAGAGATTGTATTTGAATGATAAACTTATGAATGACTCTCTTAACTCAAGGATTTTGTGATCTTGAAAAAACCAATTTTTCTTCTTAGCCCAACCACATTACAAGCCATGGAAAGCCCTTGTGATGATACTTGTTTGTGAGTATGTTTGATTGTGGTAAATGAAAGGCAATTTCGTTCTATGTGACATTGGGATAAGCAGAGTGAAGGAGTAACCTCTATATACACCTGTGTGATTGAGTGAAACACTTTGTCTGGTGAGGAATAGTTCCATGAATACATGATTACATCTATGCTTAGTTAATTGATCATTCACGAGAATAACATCTGTTGGATATTAAGTGATTATGTGAACACCATGATGAGTGATTTAATCAAGGCATGTGTACATCTTCACTTAATTTTGTTCGATGAGCTGATTTGAGTGATTACTTGTCTTGGAAGAAAGAGTTTTTGAATGTGTTGAACCATTGTATTGATTGGTGGAAGACTGAATTATATATTGTTTACTTGAGGACAAGCAAAGTTCTAAGTTTGGGGTTGTGATAACCATTGAAATACTGTTATTTTTATACTTAATTTTTATATTAAAAACACCCTTTATTACTTAGAAACTAGTTTGAAATCATGCTTTTATTTAAGTTGTGAGAATAAGAGAATTGAAGGTGGTATTATTGGTTTTATGCTTAGTTTTCCTTGTTTTGACAGGAATTAAGATGAATTGGATGAAAAAGTTGAAGTAGCAAGGAGTTGGAGTTAGGAAAAGCTGGAAAAGTAGCACATAGAAGAATAGCAATTAGCGTTGAGCGCCATTTGGGGGCGTTGAGCGCCAATTTAGAGGTGCAACCACTGTTCACTAGTACAAAAACAGCGTTTTGTCCTATTTACGTCGAATATCACTAGGTGACGTTAATAGGACAATTTGACATCGAGTCGATCAAGAATGGACGTAAACCTAACGTCGGTTTTGTGCAACGACGTGAGGTTACGTCCGTTAGTAAAGAAAATGACGTCCATTATTTGAATAAATATTTATATTTATAGTAAGATTTTTCGTCTTATGTACGAGGGAATTGACGTAAAGTTAACGTCGTTGCGGAAGATAACGGACGTAATGTTCACGTCGAAGTTCAAAGAGGACGTCAATTTTTGAGTAATATTTGAATAAATATTTATATTTAAAGGAATATTTGACGTCAAGTATAAGGGGATGGACGCAAGGTGATGTGATCATAGAGAGGGCAAGTGATGTAGAGAATAAAAGGATGACAAGAAGCATGGCTAAAGGAAATCATTTTACTTCTTGTCTTCTTTACTCATTTGTAAAAAAAGTAGAATAGGTTTCAAAGGCTTGTATTTGCCTCTTTGATTTCTTTTCATTAGTTCTAGTAGAATAAACAATTATAAACCCTTCTTTTCCTTTAAGCACAAGCAATGTGGGACTCTCATGGCTTGGTCTTAAAAGCAAAGAAGAGGAAGAAAGGCGTCTTAGATGGAAGTGCAAGGTAGCATACCTTTTCTTCTAGTTTTGAACTTTAGGAGAACTAGTTGGCTTATAAACCCTTTAGGATGAAGAGAATTAAGACTCAGAGCACCTTAGGAGCTGCTGGCCGACCTTAAGACTAGAAGTCCCACATCTCTTAAGACTTAGGGTCTCCTTTTGGATTAACTTCGAAATTGAATGAATTCTTTGAATTGAATTGCAAATTTGCATTCCTCTTGAGATAGTTTTCTGTCTCTAGTCCATTTTGGGCAGACCTTATCTTGCGCAAAGCGAGTGGCGGTCCTTCTTCGACACTTATCTTGGAGTCCTCTCTCAAGTGGCGTGTCTACGAGTCATAAGTTTCCTCCTCCTTTTTCTTTTCCGCTTTTATTTTCCATTCATTCTTTTAAATGTCATTAGTATACTTCTCTTTAGGCATGCACTTCCCTATCATAAGGTTAACATCGAACTTGTCGATATTGGACGTTACTGTCGATGTTTGAACGTCGAACGGTGTATACTTTGACGTTACCTTTAGTGTTTTTTTTTAGATTTGATTCGGTTTAGCTCATTAAACCAAACCTGAAATACAAAAACCAATTTTCCAATTCATATATATTCACATAATTAATTAATTTAAACCATGCTATCATCAATTCATCAATTCCAATTAAATAGTAAAACTAAAAGACTCTAATGTTATCATCAAAACTTAAAAGAACCCAGTTTTCCATTCATCTATTCATAGTATTCATCTATTCACAATATTAATCTATTCACAATAATTTATTAACAGCCAAGAAGTTTGAGATGTAGGTGGGTCAAATAGCCAAATAGAAGTTAACAGAGATACCTATCAAAAGTTTCGGAGCTAATACTGAAGTTAACCCCAAGGTAGAATGCAAAGCTATTGTGAGCGTAAAAGATGAGAGGGAGAAAGAGAAAGAAGTAGAGAGAAAAGAAAAAGTTGAGAGAGAAGAAAAAGAAGAAAGAAAAAGTGAAGTTGAGAGAAAAGAAAAAGAAAAGATTGTAAAAGAAGAGAGAAAAGAAAAAGAAGAGGTTGAGAGAAAAAAAGAAAAAATTGAGAAAAATCTTCATCACCCTGAGAAGTGTTCGAGAAAAGAAAAAAAGATGAAATTAGGGTGCTTTGAAGAAATCTTCAAAAAATTGGGGATTAAAATTCCTGTGACTGAAGCATTGCAGTAGATTCCTAAATACGCTAAGTTTTTTAAGAAACTCATCAAAAGAAAGAAATATCTAGAGGAGGAAAACATTGAGGTACAGGGAGAGTGCAGTGTGATCTTGCAAAAGGCACTTCCTCCTAAGGTTAAAGATCCAGGAAGTTTCCCCATTCCTTGTAGTATCAGGAGCCATAAAATAGGGAAAGCCCTAATTGATTTAGGGTCCAGTATCAATTTGATGCCCTTATTAGTTCTTGAAAAGATTGGTGGTCTTGAAGTCAAGCCTGTAAGGATGACTCTATTTATGGCGGATGAATCCACCAAAAAGCCCTATGGTGATGGTTCAAACTGACAACCTCAGATTCCTGGTGGACTTTGTAGTAAAGGAGATGAAGGAAGATTTGGAGATCCCTATAATTCTTGGAAGGCCATTCATGAAAACAACCAAGGTAATCATCAACGTGGATGATGGAACTATAGAACTTAAAGACCAAGAAGAGAAGATGATTTTCAATGTCTTCAATGCTGAGCAGTAAATCCAGGTGAAGAAGACTAGTCTCAAAGCTGTATGTGGAGATGCACCAAAGATTAGTACTAAAACTGCCAAGCTAGGCAAGAAAGGTAAAAAGTGTTTTCTGCACACGTAAAGGAAGAAGAAAGAGACAGCAAAGGAAAAGGTGTTCATCAAGACTCCCTAGAGAAACATGAAGAACTTAGACCAGGCATCCTAGTGAGATTCAACAAAAAGGTGTGGATTGTGAAAGAACTCAGAACTGATAGACTAATAGAGATTGAATCTCCATTTTCCAGGAGAATAAAAAAGGTGAACAGGAAGGTACTAAAGATCAGTTGGTGTGGAGAAGGAAAAGATGACACCAAGATCAAGGATGTGATATGAGCCTATTAGGTCAAACTAGTGATGTTAAAGAAGCGCTTACTAGGAGGCAACCCAGTGTTTTAAAAACTTTTATTTTGTTTATTGTTTCTTTAATTTGAATTTTTGTCATTTGAATTTTGTTTCTGTTTATTTTTTGTTTGCTTGATTCTAGTGTGCATAGTCTGTAATGATTGAATGTTTGAGGGGTGGAGAGAGATTAATTATTTTATTTAAGTGTTGTTGTGAGAGATAGGGAAAAGAAACTTGAAAATTCTAAGTTGAATCTGAGAACCCAAGGCCAGGAACACCCAAAACAAGCCGAAAAGCTAAGGGAGAAAAGTGCCACTCGCCGCTTAAGCGCCCCCTAAAGGGCGCCCGGGCTGCGCGACTGGAGATTTGGGTTTTAAGTTAGGGCTCAAGCAGGATTTTGGCCCAATTCATTTTTTTTCTACCCTAGGGTTTCGCCCAAGCCCCCTTTCTCAGATTTCTTCCACTCTACCCTCCCTAAACACTCCTCCTAAGTTCTCTCATCACTTTCCCCCTCATTCCTCCATCAAGAACCCTAGTTCTCACCCATTTTGCATCATTCAACCATTCAAGTGGGGTTTTTGAGTGTGTAGCTGCTAGAAGTTCAAATTTCTACCATTTCTTTGAGCACCATCCACTAATCCTTTGTCTCCAACCAAGTAAGTCATGCCATCTAGTGTTTTAAGCTCTTAAAAGTTTGATTTTTGATGAATGTTGAGGAAAAACTTGATTTTTGATGATTGCTACTGTCTATGCATGAATTGCCACTATTTGGACCGATTAAATTGTGCTAATTGTGGTTTGGACTGAGTAAAAATGGAATTAGAAAGTGAAAATTGCAGCAAAGCCATGCTTGACAACACTGCTCGCCGCTCAAGCGCCCCTGAAGGAGTGCCCAAGCGCGACGCGACAATGGTTGTTTTCTTGTTTTCTGATCTTTTTGGTTTTGTGCAGGTGATGTTGAGGGCTCTCTGTTTTGCCCTCAGCCTGAGTGAGAAAAGTTTGTTGATTTTTTGGGACTAATCCTTGATGATTTCTGTGTTTGTTTTGTGAATTTCTATGTGCAGGAATGGCTTCATCATCAGGAAAAAGGATCAAAACTTTTGGTACCAAAGACAAAGGAACCAAGACGAAGGAGAAGGAGCAGTTTTACTCTATTAAGTTCAGAACTGCAGCACATGAGAGATACTTCTCAACTCTGGAGGGAAGGAAACTGCAGATGGAGCGGACGGTGGCCAACATACATTCCTTCGCTCCTCAATTTGAAAGGGAGCTAAACAATAGAGACTAGGGCCACTTAGCAACCTACCCCACTCCCGCCAACATTGCCATTGTCAAGGAATTCTATACAAATGCAAAAGCATTGGGGGAAGAGCAAGAGACGTACATTAGCTACGTAAGGGGTACGAAAGTTGCTTTTGATGTTGACACCATTAACACTTTTCTAGGTATAGACTGGAGGGCGAGCAGTGCCAGTATGTTATGTCCATGACGGAAGGAGTGAACTATGATGATGTGGAGCGAACTTTATGTGTGCCCAGAGGGCACTTTCAGAGAAAAAGGACTGGGGCACCTATCTACATCATAAGACCCCATCTGATGCCTCTAGCAAAGTATTGGATGGGTTTCACTCATGCCAACTGTTAACACTCGACAAGTGTATCGAATCGTATCAAGTAATAATAAAATGGTAAGACCAAGTAAGGACTCACGACCTAAACAATTATGTGATTTCTTGATTAAATTAGACTTGTAAACAAAATCGTTGTGTTTGAATTGCAGAAAATAAACATGAATGAGAGTTTTGATCAATTGGATTGAAAGAAGCAAAAGAGATTAATGTAAAATATGAATGATTATGTTGTTGGGGTTTCCGACTTATCCTATCCACTCTCATGTATTCATGAATTCATCTTTCTTCATTAATGTTAATGTCACTTTCTAATTTACCTTAAACCCGATGTCTCGGTGAAGAAAGCCTAATCCTAATCACTAGTTTACAATGTCTTGTCTCCCTGATGAACTAATATTTTCTTCATCTCACTTAGTTTATTGTACCGAATTTAATCAGGGAATTGTGTTAAAATGTCCGGTATTATTCTGTTTTTGTTAATTATGCGTAATTTGATCGGAAATTCTTATTTTAATTAATATTGAATCATCTGAGCTAATTATTCGCATTAGTAATTGCAAGGAAAATTTTGGAAATAATTTTGGACATTTAGAAGGTTGCCAAATAATTACTCTCCATTAAAAAGTATGTACAATGAAGACATTATGGTCATTTTACCCTTTGAAAGGGGTGCTGCATTATTGAAAAAGAGTTACATCCAGCAAAGTGAAAAGATGCTTGAAGGAGATATGCAAGTTGCACACGGAAATCACTCCACACTTAAGCAACTTTTGACTTGAACTTTTAATGGTTTTGGGAGGCACTCACGGCCACGAGATGCGTCCAGAGGTGCTATTACGGGATGCATTCAAATTGGAGCATCTGGAAGCAGCTTGAGAGGTGCAATATCTTCGTCCAGCAGTAGCAACCAGCAGAGAGAGAAGCGTTCCAGCTTGGGAGCAGAAGGTGTGAAGCGGTGCAGCAACTTCCATCCATGCAAGCTTTCCAAGAGCTTCTAGGCAGCACCACCACCAGCGGAAGATGGAGTGGTGTTCTCGGACAGCTGCAGCAGCACCAGAAACCTTGGCAGCAGGTTGGAGAAAGCTTGGAGCAGCCACCACGTTGAAGGAAGAAAGCTCATGGTTTTCTCTATGTTTTGGCTGCAACTTACGTAAAGAAGGAAGAAGGAAGTGGACGGCCCACATGGAAAAGAAGTAACCCATCCACCACTTAGGAAATAGAAACATATTCATGGAGAACATTTGGAGAGCTGCACCGTAAAGGAAATGGGAAGCACGGTGATTGAGGGCTGCTGCTGTCACAACCAGGAGGTCTCACGTCTAGGAGGAGATTTCACGGCTGCACTTTGGAAGAACTAGCTGCTGTTTTTATTTTTTAGAGAAGCTTGGGAGCTGGTGAAGAAAGCATCACGGTCCAGCAAGTTTTGAGGATGTCAAACACCTTGGTCCAGCACCAACATTTCACTCACACAGCAACAACTCACAATCAAGCAAGCAAAAGGAGAAATTTACAAGAGTGCTTGTCATGGTTTGGTTGGAGAGATGCACGGTGATTGGAGTCAAGGGACCACCATGGTATTTGATGATGGAGAATGAGCAGCCATGAGAAAAGAAAGAAATTCATTGGCTGGGAGAAATAGGTACAGGGACGTGTGGAAGGAAAGTAGTTAAGATTTTGGAGATTTGTCTGAAAAATGAAGAAGTTGACTAAATGGGAGTAGGTGTCACGTCCAACAATAAAAAAATAGCAATGGGCATTCTCTTTCTTTAGAAATCAAGCACGGTGGTGGGTCATTCAATAACAAAATATGGTGTGTGCTCCAGCCACCAAGTAAAAGAAATATTATCTTTGGAAGAAAATTGCACTAAGGAAGTGACACAGACGGCACTTACTGCAAGATAAAAAGAGAGGGGCTGGTTCTAAGTAGAAAAAAGAACCGTGACGTTCCAGTAGAGTAGAGAGCTGTGTAGAGCAGATAGAGGTCTTGGGAATAAGCTGGAAAATCCAGCAAGAAGGGCTGGAACGTGAGTGAACAACTGGCATACTGCAGAATGGAAGGATACGGTTGAATGATGTGGTGTACACACAAGGTTCCAGTTTTATTTTTTTTTTTTGTTTGCTGTAATTAATTTCAGTTTGATTTAATTTTCTGAACTTTAAGTCTATTATTGTTTTATTGTGATTCTGTAATTTAATTTCTACTGTTGTATTTTAATGGTGCTGTAATTTAATTTCTGTTGTAATTAAATGTGTGAATTATGTTTTCTACAAATTAATTTCTTTTGTCTTTGTTGTTAATTATTTCACTTTGAATTATTTACTGTAATTTGGTTTTCTATATTTTAGTGCAGTAATTCTGTTTCTGTTTTCATATTTTACAATTTACTGTTTTTCGTATTTTACCGTTTTACTGTATTTCTGTATTCCATTTTTACTGTTTCTGTATTTTGTTATTTGGATTCTGCAATTCTGTATTTATTGTTATTAATTACTGTTGTAATTTTATTTTCTAAAATTTACTGTTTTACTGTTTTGACTGTTTTTTGTATTTTTGTTTTCTGTATTTTCATTTTCTGTACTGCAGTTTTTCTATTTCAGATTTACTGTTTTTGTTGTAATTATTTATTGCTGTAATTTATTTTCTATTTCTACTATTTTCTGTATTTACTATGTACCATATTTTCGTTTTTCTGTATTTTAGTTTTCTGTTCAGATTTATTTTTTACTGTTTTACCTTGCTGTATTTTCGTTTTTACTGTTTTAATTTCGTTTTTACCGTTTTAGTTTTATTTTTACAGTATGTTTTTACTGATGTTTTTACTTTTGCAATTAATGTTCTACGTTTTTGTACGTTTAACGTTCCAGCATTTTTATTTTCCAAGTCCAAATAAATTTTGTAATATGTTATTTTAACTTTCTTTTACCATTCAGTTTTTACCATTTTAAAAATTTACTTCAATGTTTTTAATTCTGTTTCATTTAATTTTCAGTTTTAATTTAATTTTCATTTCAAAACAAAAATCATAAACCCCCCCCCCCCCACTTCGTTTTTAAATCTGAAACTGAACCACGTTTGGTCCTTGAGAGACGACCTAGGAGTCACTTCCTAGTAAAATATACTGCATAAATTTTTGTATCAAATTTGTATGCCACGACAGTCGTATCACTCCCTAGCAAATATTCATGCATTACATTCGCAGAGAAGCTTAAAGGCAACCGATCCTCCTATTCCTATGTCTAGGTAAGATTGCTTCCGGGAGAATTTCCCCAATTCTAGATTTACCTATATGTGTCCATATAGATAACATCAATGATCATGCAATGGAATGAGTTAAACAAAGCATGCATAGAGTGTAGAAGAAAAACCCTAACAATTAATGAAGCAAAGCATATAAAATATAGAACCAATTCAATACATGAGATTTTCAAAGGATTACATCGGTTCTCCAACAACAATGGAGGTTTAGTTCACCATAGACATGGTGAAACTAGATGAAAAACAATGAAAGAATGAAAGATAAAACCCTAGAATTTGAAGAAAAGAGCTTCCGCATCCAAAATTCGCCTCCAAGGGGTGAAGAAAGTGTGATTTCGCCTCTTTCTGTCCAAAGATACTAACCCTAGGTCGGCCAAACCCTTATATAGTTTATTAAAATTTACAGAAAATAGGCCCAAGCCCAATTAAATGGCGCTCAGCAGCACTTTTGGCGCTCAGCGGTAAGTGCGGTTCTTCAGAATGACGCTCAACTGCAGTTTTGGCCCTCAACGGTGACTACGGTGCTTCTGAACGCCGCTCAGCGATAAAAGTGGCGCTGAGCAGTGAATGCGGCTCTTCTTTTATGCACTTTTACTTCGGTTCCTGAGTCCAGCTCCTTACTACTTTAACTTCTTTCATCTAATTCATCTTAATTCCTGCCAAAACAAGGAAAAACAAGCATAAAACCCATCCAACACTCTTATTTCCAAAACTTAAGCAAAAGCATGATTTCAAGCTAATTTGTAAGTCATAAAGGTTGTTTTTAATATCAAAATTAAGTATAAAAATAACGGTTTTTCAACCGTTATCACCAACATCCAACCATGCTCCCATGTGTCAAACATCACCATTTAGAGGGTCATTGTAAGACCCGTATAAATAAAATGATTTCTTACCTTAAGTATTTTATTTTGTGGTATTATATAATAAATTGTGATGAAAAACAATGTTGAGGAATTTTTAAGGAAGGGAAGAAAATTAAATTAATATTGGTTTCATAGTAAATTTCGAAAAAAGTTGAAAGAGTATTTAAGTATAATTGTTTGCGCTATTATATCAGTGGATGAAGCCTAGTTTAGTGGTTGATGTAAGTGTGCATGGGAGGGTGTGTGTGCTTGGTCTTAAGTTCACACCCTCCTAAGACCAAAAAGGCTCTTAGCTCTTTTTAATTTCCACCTTGATATGTGGGTCCCACTATGAGTTAAGAAAGATAGAAATTGAAGTGTTAAGATGAGCGTGGAAGTGCTTCCATTAATTGATTCCAAGAGGGAGCTTTTATTCTCATTTAATCTCTCATTGGGCCATTTCTTTTTTCCCACTTTGCTTGGGTGGGCACATGCTGTTTTACACTTTGCTTGGGTGGGCACATGTTTTCTGGGTACATGTTTTCTAGACTTAGGAGGCTTGTAAGTAACCTTGGGAGAGTTTAAAGCTTGGAGAGTGGAAAAGAGAGTTTGGAGAGCAACCAAGTTGGTGAGAGAAAGGAAGAGCCACCCTAGCCTTGGTGTTTTTGGACATCACTTGTAGGAGACCAAGAGGAGTGGAAGCTTGTTGTCTAGTGAGGAAAGAAACCTAAGAGCCTTTGGAAGCTAGCTTGGAATTGAGGTAAGGGGTTTAACTTGGGATATAACATAGTGTATGATGGGTAGAAGGTAACATTATAATGTTGTTGCATGCTTTCTTTCTTGTGTGTTGGGATTAAAGTTAACATGTTGAGGCATGTACTTTTCTTTTGGGTTTAAGTTTCATGTGTTGTTGCATGGAGAATGGGTATTCACATGTTCATTTTTGTTTTTCTACTATATGGGGTAGTTAATTGATTATACATGTTTATATTTTATGAAAAAGTGGTGTTGTTGTAATGGGTATACATGTTGGATGTATTGGGATGTTGTTTGTGTATGAAAAAGTGTCATGGGTACACTTTAAAATCATGTATATTTTGTATATCTTGGTTCTTATTACCTTGCAAGAATTATATATTGTTGGGAGCACTCACTACTACAAAAAACTGCATAGATAGCGCTTTTTTTTAGCGCTATCTATTAATAGATAGCGCTTCTAAAAAAAGCGCTATCTATTGGTGTCCGACAATAGATAGCGCTTATTTAAAAAAGCGCTATCTATTGGTATCAGACAATAGATAGCGCTTGTTTAAATAAACGCTATCTATTGTCTAATACCAATAGATAGCGCTTTTGTAAATAAGCGCTATCTATTGGTCTAAATTTTATAAAAAAAATAATTTTTAATGAAATATTTAAAAAAATATGAAATTATCTTTTAAAAGAAAATATAAAATATTTGTTTTATTATATACAAACCTGTGTTATTTATTAGTTCTATTATTCAAAAAAAAATATATAAAGTATTAAAACAAATGTGATGAAAACAAAGGTCTCAAAAAGAGTATGCAATACTTCAATATATAAATAAAAACTATTGATATAATAATATTTCAAAATATAATCTTTGAGTGTCAACTAAGTGTGATGACATGACATTGCTTTATAAGACAATATATACAACCATAACATATATATCTTGTACCTATAAACATTTACATCACCATAACAACCTATAAGCATGTACTGATTACATGTAAACATCAACCTTCCCTAACTTCAATAATTTGTTGTCACGATATGGTTGATATATGCAATTATAAAAATACTGCAACAAAAAAGATAATATAAAATTAGTCAATTAAATTTTTACTACAAATTAATTATGATAATAAAGATAACTTACATCAGTTGGAATTATTCATCCTTCACAGTATGTAATAATTTCTTTTATACATCGACACACATAATATCCACAATCATTATCATTGATTTTGATCCTGACAAAAAATGTAACAATAAGTGAAGGCATCCCATCAGAAAGCATAACATTACAAAAGCTGTCAACAAAGAACAAAAGTAGAACCTTTGAAAAATATAAGCATCAAATTCAAGACCGTGACATTCAATTGCTAAATTAAATGTATAAGTATTTGGACTCAATACACCAAATCAGTTTAACCGACACATGAAAATCCAAATAGCTCTATTCCAGTATACAACAGCGTTTAATATAAAGTTAAGCACATTACCCATGGTAATGGATATATGTATGTATCAACAACCAATACTCAAAAAGCCTTAAACCACTTAAATACAATCAATGGTTTTTTTAACATATTAGAAATGAATGCACAACAACTATATGAACAACTGGAATACTTGAACATAACATATAAAGTATGCCAAAATCTTTAAAATTAACTAAACAACAGCACCCCACATCCATTCATCAAGCATTTAACATCATAACACATTCAATTTTTTTTTAAATTAAAGACCATACCCGCACGTGAATTTTCAGTCCAACTCCATTAACTAATAACTGTAACAATTATACATATATCCTTGCAAATACAACGTTTTTAATTGAGAAACAAACCAGGGGACAAGACACAAAACTTGCATATCTAGAATGTAAGAATGTTTTTGACCTTCCACATATTAGAAAGCTAGCACTTAAAAATGTTTTTCACTCGAGGATAACTATACAAGTAAGCACAATTAACATTGATATTTATAAATAATTAAATTTATCATATAATTTCCAATTTGTATAGTTATTCAATAAATTTAATTAATGTATTTAACCCCATCAAAACAAATAATTTTATACTGTTCTTTTATTAGTATAACAGTAGTAATTATTCAGTATGTTACAAATATAAAAATGTTAAAGGACAATAAACTTTTACCAGTAATAATAAGAATAAAAGGTTTAAATATAACGAAAATAAAATTTCTGTAATTTAAAATTAGTAATGATTGTCTACTAAATGAAGATATTTAATTGATTGAAATGGTGCTAGAACTAGGACAAAGTTATTACCGTAACTAGACTAAGACCAAGCCTTGGTCAGAATAAAGTCTTGTAATGAATAAACAAAGAGAAGATGATTGTAAACAAAGAGAAGAGGATTGTCCCACTTCTGCCACAATTCGAATTTTTGTTTTAAGGAAAAGAAAAAGCGAAAAGTTAAAGTGGAACAATGATGCACCTCGAAGCTAGTTGTATGATTTGGTATAAAGATTCAAGGGAAAAACATAAAGGATCTGCAGTATTAAGAAGCATGGCCTATATGCACGATCATAGTAAAGATGCAGAGATATTGTGACCAATTTTGTACTAAAATATTGTATTCCCCATGCACCGAGAGATACAGTCTGAACTTTTTAAAATAATGCACCTAATTCATTAACCCATTACTTAACTTATGAAATCTAAATCAGTTAACACATATCAAAACACATTGAGGTTATGGTTATTAAACAGATTCAAGATAAGATGATTACTGTTATTCTTAGATTTAATAAATTAAGACAACCTAATCTAGTTCAATTAAGCATGTATCGGATAATAAGATTATTCATTTTAAATCAACATACTATGAATCAGACTTGTAACCACTTTCCGCCAACCTATTACTAGTTTTCAACCATACTTTAGTCCAAACAGATAACTCCTCCGAAGGAAAACATAAAGGCATCATATGCTGGCTGCACTTAAACAACCAAAGATATAGTCATGTGAAACATCTAGGAAATAAGAAAAAAAAGACTCAAACCCATTAATAAGCATTGCACTTAAATTCTAGTAAATTCTAAGACGTCTAAACTTCCAACAAGATCACAGAACCACTTCCCCCACTCTCTCTCTCTTTCACTTGATAGATTCAACGTCACTATACCCTTTTCCCAAATCAGTTTATGAACAGACCAAACAGAGCATATAATGAAAATTTCTAGAACCCAAACACAAACTACTTACCATTTCATCAACACCAAACTTGATGGAATTTAACATAAATTACACAATTCATCAAGTGCGACTCAAACCACTCACATTTACACTACATTTCAATAAAACATACAATCACCCAATGTGTAATGACATTCTAGTTTTCAATCAACATTTCAACCCACCGTAAACACAAGGCACTCAAATAAAATCTTTATCAAATAAAACAAATAGATCAACCAAAACCCCACTACACCACACACGCATCTAACTAGATACATTTCTTCTAATAATAAAATCATTTATTCAATGCAATGTTTAAAGAATTTTCCTTCTTGCAACATGCCCTTAAAAAGACAATTAGAGAAAAACCCTATAATCAACTACAATATACTATAGGAACAACTTCATTTCGGTCACAAAAAAAAGGAAAATAAAACATACCGAAGCAAAGGTTGGGCTATCAGTAGCAACACATCTTGTACAATCACAGGGTACCCAGAACAGGTCACTTCTGGTATCAAGCGCCACCATGAACTTCACTCCTGATGTCCTATTTCAACTGTCGTATGAATCTCCAGAAGAAAAAGAAAAGGTTAAAGAAAACATGAAACCAATCTCCAAGAAAAAACATTACTGACAAATTCGTAACATCACCGAAATCATTAACAAAGAATGGTCAAACTCAAACATTATTCACATCTAAATAGTAATTTCTTCTTTCTAAACATGGCCAATCTCATTCAAAATTCAAACCTTAAGTCATTGTCACTTCATTAAACTGATAACTAAATTATTATAAAGAAATTATTAATCAATTTAAATTAAAAGAAGAATCTAATTTTCAACTCTTCATACACTAATTTTCACATTATCAACAATTAAAAACGGTTTCAACATAATTATTAACAAAATTTAATCTTCCTATCATTTTATGGTTAGAAAAGAGTAGGAAGAGATTATATTTAAATTAAAATCTTGAAAAATAAAACTTTAAATAATGACAATAGAAGAATCAAAGAGAAGAAAAGGTACAATCCGAGGGATCTGATGCGGAAGGTGGAGTTGCCATCGGAGAAAGCGAGACTGGCGTCGATTTGAGAGAGTTTGCGGCCACGGAGGAAGCGATCGTGGTCGGTCAACTCAGTGTAGTACTCGACGGTGCCCTTATCGGGAGGAGGGGGATTCTGGTAGCGGCGTGGGACCACTTTTTGACGGGTTCGGAGTGGCGGTGGTGTATGGTGAACGTGTAAACGTGGTCGTGGCACTAGCAAAACTCCTAGAGGGAGATGAAGGTGACAACAACGACGAAAACGAAAACAAGCATTTTCTTCGTTTGGCACCTTTACGCTAACCCTCTCCCGAAAAATCCCGCATTGCTTGGTGGAGCCTAGGGTTTGGCATGGTGGAACAAGAGAAGATCTTGGATCGAAACAGTGTCATTTATGGTAACTGTGATGATGTCTGTATATGGAGTGAGCGAGTGCTTTATAATATGAAAATGCCAAAGCCATGTGAGTGGGTCTTACCATCGCGCTTTCATTTTTTCACGCTTTCCAGCTCTCCAATGCGTGCAAGTCGGCGACTTTCTGAGCGGCCTCAGCTTGTCGTTTCTCAGAGCGAGGGCGAGCGGCAACGGTGATAGCAGAGTCAACCTCTCTCTCCAATGTCTCAACTCGTTGCTGGAGCAGTTTGATGGAGCGGGCTTGGTCAGCGGTAAGGAAGGTTTTGGAGAACGACTCTTCGTCGATGAAGATGGCTTTGGTGAGAAGAAGCTTCTGGAGAGATTCGAGATTGCGATGCAGGGAAGAAAAATTAGAATTGTGAAGAGGGAAAATGTGGTTGTAGAGGGAACGCGAAAATGTAATTTAGGAGATATTGTGATAGGTTTTTTAAAATTTGGGGGCAAATACGAACTGAAATTTGGGGGCAAATACGAAGTCAAATTTGGGGGAATGGGTTTGATGAATCTAAAAGAAGCGAAACTGAATTTAGAAAACGAGGGAAAATTTTGGCTGAGGGTAGAAAGAAGCTCCCAAAGAGAAATGTAAAAGAGCAACGCTATCTATTGTGTTGAAATAGACTGCGTTTTTTAAAACAAACGCTATCTTTTAGCTTATTTTAAATTATGAATAAAAAAAATAATATTAATTATTTATAGATAGTGTTTTTTTTTAAAAGCGCTATGTATGATCATAAATTTAGATAGCGTTTTTTTAAATAAGCGCTATCTATTGTTTCGTGCATTAATAGATAGCGCTTATTTAAAAAAGCGCTATCTATTGAGCGCTATCTATCATCAATTTTGTAGTAGTGACTTATCTACACTCTTTAACTAAGAGTGTGGGTAAGAGGGTATTAAGAATTTTCTTCCATTGTTGGAAGAGGAAATAATGAATTATGAGAATGAGAGGAGTGAAAGTGATGTTTGGTGAGTTGAGGTATATGTGTTTGATGAAAAACAGTGAAAAAAAATGAAAGTTTGGGGTCTTGGGTGGAAGAAGAACATGAAGGAAGAATTATGAAAGTGGAAAGTGAAGATGGGCACATTACAAATCACCCAACAAAGGCAAGGAGAAGTAATGAGAGTCTTGGGGTAGGAGTTGAGAAAGAAAGGAATGGAGTAGAGTCTTGGAGTTGACTTGGAATGTAATGGAAATGAAGAAAAAGAGAATAGTTAAATTGTAAAAATGGTAGTGTGAAAATGTATGGAGAGTGTGTTACGTAAAATGTGTAGGAAAGAAGAAAAAGCAAAATAAACTTTTAGCATGAGAAGAAGGTGTGGAGGCCATGAGTTAATGAAAGAGAGAGTAGAAAAAAAAAATGAAATAGGAGTGAAGATGGTGGTGTGCATAAAAGTATGTGCAGGAAACATGAATTGGTAAGTTTTAATATTAGAAAAGAGAGTGAAAGTGGTGTAGAATAAGTGTGGGACCGTAGCAATTGAATAAAAGAGAGATGAGTTGATTTGAAAAGTAAAAGGGGAAAGTGTAGGTGTGTGGTGGATTGGTGTAAGTGTAGTGAGAATGTGTAGAAAAAGAACAAAATAAAAGTGTGGATGATAAAATGGTGTGGGACCGTGAGTTAATGGCAAGAGAGAGAGAAGATTGAAAATGTAAAATGGGATGGAGATATTGTTACGTAAACTTCATTGTGCATGGGAGAGAAGTCATAAACTTTAAACTTAGGAACGAGAAGAAAAGTGAGCTAGAAAAGGGAGTGGGGTCCACGGAATTTTGGTGAGAAAATGTGGGTGAAGTGATTTTGTTTAATTGAAAGTGAAAACCAAAATTGAATGTAAAAAAAACAAAAGAAAAGAAGAGGAAAGAGGTTTTGGTTACGTAAAAAGTGGCTAAAAGGGAGAGAGAAAGATAGAGTTTGGTAAAAAATGAGTGGTTTCATGTGAGACCTACTTTGGAAGTGAGAGAAAATGTAAATTAATGGCCTTGGGCCCACTTAAAAGGGTAGATGTAGAAGGGAGTGTGTTTAGAGTAAAAAGGGATGTATTGAAATTAGGTGTTTTCTTTGGTGTTGGGAATTTAGTAAAAGTGTGGGTGCACTAGAAATGTTGTTCTAGTTCATGGAAGTGTGAAATTAGTAATTCCACGGGGGTGCGGCAGTAGGATAAATAATTAAATTAAGTTATTTAATTATTTGTGAATTTTTTTATTTGTTAGTCAATGAATTTAGTTGACTTTATATATGATGGTGATGGTTGTGATGGTAAAATTGTGAGAGCAAGCGTTCTGTCATTTCCTTAGAATTTTTGTCGAATCGATGGTGTTCGTATTGCGATACGATAGTGTGTTGAGTCTCTGCGGAGACTGAGGTTCGAGTGTCACCCTTTCCTTGTGCGTGGGGACTAGAAAGGGTTGGATGTCTCGCCCAATGACTTCGGCTCGTATGAGTATAGTGCTCGGTGGGTGTGCCTAACCTATGTTTTTACTCGTAATTCCTTGAGGAGTCCGGGAGATAGGTATGAAGTTGCGATGGAAGACGGCTCGAATCGCCCTATTTTGCGAAACAGGTTTGGTACGACAAAATTCAAGGAAACAACAAAAGCTCGTGTAAATGATTGAGTCGTGAGTTTAATACTGTGATGTATTGTAATATTGTTACTTTGATAGTCTGAGTGGTGATGATCTGAGTTATGAGTTGAATATTATGTTGTATTGTAAGGTTGTGACTAGGATAATCTAAGTTATGATATTTTGATATTGAAATAATATGCTATGTTAGGTTCTTCGTTAATCACCCTTTCCTTTTGTGGTTATGGTTCCACCTACGATGATCGTACTTGTACGAGAGTAGATGGTGTTGCAGATGAGGTAGAGATGAAGTAGCACGACGAGAGTTATGGGAATAACTATGGGGGACTTATCATGTTTTAAAGTAATTTTATGTCTTTGAATAATGAATTTGATATTTGTAAGGTTTTAACATTATGTTGTAAGACGCTTAGACTTTTGATGGTTTAGTTCCGCGATGTTAATTTTAAAAGAAAAACAAAACTGGCGTAAAATTTTGGATTTTTTTATTTTCTAGTGGCACTCTGTAAGGGGTGTTACAGTCCTCTTTCTTTACTATGTTCTCAGGGGTCTCAACATCAACATTGGGCAGGTTATAGCTGATGAGATCCAAAGTTGTGGTCGTGGTGCAAGCAACAAGGAACCCTTGGGACATCCCTCCTTGATCACCCATCTTTGTGAGACTGCTCTAGACCACCACTGGAGCGTCCAAGAAAGGAGTTGGACGCAGCTTACTTTACACACTATTGTGTAGTGGATGAGCCAGGCCAACTAGCACCACCACCACAGCAGCCTAGGGCACACAGGAGAGTACCTCCACCACCCTAGGAACCAGTTCATGAGGCCTCTCCTTTTCAGATACGGGACATGTATTTTTCTCTACTGGATGCTAGATTGGCTGTCGTATACAGGGGCGAGCAGGAGTTGTTGAGGACACTGACGTCTGCCTTTCCTGAGCGACAGTTCATATCTTAAGAGGACTTTGCAGCCCAAGTGGCACGACTCGCTGACCCAACACAGGAGGGTGGTAGGCTGAAGCAGCTGAAGCTTCAGCCATGGATGAGGAAGCTGAAGAGGATGAGGACTCTGATGATGATGAGTGATGAGTTGTACTTGGCATCTACTGATGGATGCCACCTTTGTTATAGAACATGATTTTTGTTATTTTACTGTTTTTTATTACTTTGATTGTTAACCTTTATTCTGTTTCTATTTTCATTGTTTTCCTTTTGATCAATTGTTTTGTTGATTGTACTTTGTTGGGATAAACTACACTGCTTTGATTCAATTGTGTTGTGTTTTGTGATAAGTATTTCTTTGTGATGCTCTAGTGTATTGATTGATGTTGAGATGATGTATGATGTGCTAATATACAGGTGATGGCTCACAGTATATGAAACAAGTGCTTGAGGTAAAATTTGATTGAGATATTGGACAAGGTGTTTTTCTGAATTCTAGAGTTTACCTGTGTGAGTTTTGGGCTTCAAAGTGTTTGTGAATAATTGTTATTGCTTTGAAGCATGAATGATTTTGCCCAAATTTTCTGTGATGGAACTACTTGCTTGCAGGTTTCATATGATCAAGGTCATCTTTTGTTATACCTAATTATTTTAGCCTTCACATGATTTTTGTCCACTGAAAAGAAAACAATTTGTCTTAACCTTTGAACCTTGAACCTTATGCATGTTTAGAAAACCCTTTGCGAAAATATTTACCTTGAGTTAAGTTGAGAACATTTGATGAGGTATTGATAAAGGTTCAAGTTTAGGGTTACTGGAAAAATTAAAATAAAAAACATTGAGTTAAGCAGTGAGTACCTGAAAAGCAAAAACAAAAGAAAAAGAAAATTGAAAAGAAAAGAAAATCTCAATGCAAGGGAAAGCTGGGAAAAGGAAAGAGAGTTTGTACTTGAATGATGAAATCCTAAATGTCTCTCTTAACTCAAGGATTTTGCTGACCAGAAAAATCAATTTCTTTCTTAGCCTAGCCAAGTTACAAGCCATGAAAAGCCCTTGTGATTACAACTTGCTTGTGAGTTTACTTGATTGTTGTTAAATGAAAGGCAAAGTTAATTTGTGTGACATTGTGATAGCAGAGTGAAAAAGACACCAACACCTCACTATACACCTTTGAGTTGAGTGATACACTTTTGAGTGCTTGAGTGATACACTTTTGAGTGCTTGAGTGGAACACTTTCCTTGGTGAGGAGTAGTTCTTTGAATTTCTGATTACATCTTTGCTTGGTTGATTAATCATTCTTAAGGATAACATCGGTTGAAGTATATGAGCATCACATTGATTTTGATTGAATTAAGGCATATGTACATCTTGACTGACATTTGTATGTTGAGTTGATAAAAGTGATATCTCGTTCTAAAGGAGAAAGTTTTTGAAAAATCTTAAGTCATTTTAGTGATTGTTTAGAAAAGCTGAGTTACATTCTGCTTTGCTTGAGGGCAAGCAAAGTTCTAAGTTTGGGGTTGTGATAACGGTTGAAAATATTGTTATATGTGATGTAATTTGATAGTAAATACACCCTTTTCCGCTTAGAAACTTGCTTAGAATAATGTTTTTCTGTTAAGTTGTGTGAATAAGAGAGTTGAGGTTAAATTTGATGGTTTTATGACTAATTCCCCTTGTTTTGGAAGGATATGAGATAAGATGGAAAGCAAAGATGAAGTTCCAAGGAGATGGAGCTTAGAAAGGCTTGGAAAAGCACTAGAAGGGAGGAATGCTCGAAGCTTGGGCGCCCCGTTTGGAGGCTTAAGCGTAGAAAGTGTCGCTCACCGCCCAGGTGCCACTTTGGGGCGCTTGAGCACCAAAAGCACGAAGCTTGGGCATCCTTTCTAAGGCTTGAGCACAAGGAACCACCGCTTACCGCCTGGGCGCCCTAAGTGGGGCGCTTGAGCGTCAGCGACACGGGCCTGGGCCTTGTTTCTGTTCTATCTTTGCTCTATTTAAAGGACCCAGATGTCCTAGGTTTTGTATCTTTTTATGACTTGAGCACAGAAACACACTTTTTACCCCTTGGGGGTAGATTTGGGGATGGTGACAACTCTCCTATTCCTGGAGGGTAGATTTGGGGATGGTGACAACTCTCCTCTTCTCTTTCTAGGGTTTTTCTATCTCTTTCATTCTTTCATTCCATTGTAATTCTATGTGTTGATTGGGGGATGATGTAACCTTGTGACCTCTCATGTATTTGAATTGATTCGTATTATTGATATATGCTTCTTTCATTAATTGTTAGGGATGTTCTTCTTCATATATGGCATAAATCTTACGATTTGTCTAAGTATCAGGAGATTTCGTACTCCTAGGGTTGTACAATTTGGGGAAGTGACAGATCTCCTCTTCTCTCTCTAGGATTGTTACCGAGAGATATCCTACAAATCACGATCTGGGAATTCTTCCAAAAGCAGTATTTCTCAAGGATGGGGGTATGAGTTTTGGTCGTCTTAAGCTCCTAATCTTAATGCAGAATTAATTATTAGAGATCCAAGGGATTGTGACCTAGTAATTTAGCGAGTGACATTGACATTAATGAAAGAAGAAGAATTCTTATATACATGAGAGGAAACTAGGTGAAATCTAACTCCAACAACATATTCATGTCATATTTTCAAAATCATCCATTCACCCTTGTGTCTAGCCTCAATTGATCAAATTGCATTCATGTTTATTTTATTGCATTTGCATTCAAAAACCCAAAAATATGTTCTTTAGAATCTTAATTAGTTGAGTAATCACATAATTGTTTAGTGCCGTGAGTCTCCTTGGAAACGATACTTGGTCTTACCATTTTATATTACTTGTGCGATTTCGTACACTTGTCGATTCATCAACACATCATAGGAGGCTTGCCAAGCTAAAGAGAACAAAGGAGGCAAAGAAGGGAAGAATTTAAGCACTTTCCGGATTGGAACCATTACATTCCGGATTGGAAATGAATAGGAAAATGGCTTCCAGAATGAAGACTGAGCCCAGCCACCTACTGCTCACACCCAGCCAAAATGCACTATAATTCAGCTTTTGAAAATTGCAGTTTTTAATGTTTTTGGCATGGAACTTGCAGCCCAAGCTGAGTAGCATCTTAGATACTCTTATTTTGTGATCTTAGAAGCTTGCAAAGTCAAATTTAGAGCTCTCTCTTCACCTATAAAAGAGAGGTGCATCTCCATGTAAAATCTAACTTGAAAGATATATTGAAGTGCTGTTGAGATTACTCCAACACCTTCTAGTGCGAATTTCGCACTTCTTCCTCTAGCTTCCTTCCCCTTTGGAAGGCCTTCTGAGCTTGAGAAACCTCATACACTCACCAAACCTCCACTGAACCATTCATCAAACACGTGGTGTGCACCAGAAACATCCTTCACTCCTTTATTCCGCTGCGTCCGTTTTGAGTTTGGGAGAGCTCTCACTTGAAGTGTGGAGCCGCTTCCATCATTGGGAGAGAAGCACCCATCTGCCTTTTTAATAACCGAATCTACATTAATCGTACAGACACATAAGAAAAATGAAGATAATTCATGCTTGTGGTTAGAAATTGTCAACTGCTAACTGATCAAAGCGAATTAAGAGTAATTTCTATTAGATGACCTACTGTTGACAGGAAATGAGCTACCTACATTGTTAGAATCCAATTGCAAAGTAAAATGACTTTCATAATGGAAGTATAAGAATATAGTGCAGGGTTTAGAATTCATCAACTATATTAGTTAAGTTTGGTGGTTTGGTTCTCTCAATATCAATTGATATCAAAGCCTCTCGGTTGACATGAAGTAGAGAGTGGTGGTGCTAGCATTGAAGTGTTTATTCAGAACTAGTCAAAGTGTGCTAGTGCATAACCAACCCACTAAGGATGGCTTGTTTGGTATGGTTCTCTCAACGTTCTTATCATACATCTTTCAATCATAGGAAAACTTACATTGTACAACCTACAGCAGGGCCAATAGCATTGAATAGAGACATGTTTGTCATAGCAATTCCATTAGCTACACCTCTTTGGTGGTGTTCCTGTTTTTCAAAACATGTTATACAAGCAACAATTCCATCAAAAATTACTCTCCACGATTTCATTTAATCAGAGGACATATAATGATGATCTAAATTATTTTGATCACACCTCTCATCTATATTATTGGAGCATTTATACCAGCGACTATGATTGTCGCACTTTATTACATGGATCATAGTGTTGCTTCATAACTTGCCCAGCAAAAGGAGTTCAATTTAAGAAAACCCTCATCATATCATTATGACCTTCTCCTCTTGGGTTTCTTGGGATGTTATTTCTCTAAAATACTTCTGAAATTCATTTGCAGTATTAATGAATGTCAAATGACGACTTTTTGTGTAGACAGACATATAGCAAATATTTTCCTGTTGAAATCTTATTTAAGTTGTTTGCCAGACCATTTTGTGTGAGCTCATTGGAATCCCTCCATCCAACGGTGTGATTCCTTAATCTCCTATGCATACTAAAAGCTTAGCTACTCTAAAACATCAGGCAATATAATTTGCTTACCTTCGATAATTATACAACAAAATTATTAATCATGAATCTTTTTTTCTTGCAAATATCTTCATTTATTTTGGTAGACAAATAATTTTTTCAGGCAGAATCACCACAATCTAACCATTTCATTACTTCATATTTTTAGTAACTATCTTGGATATCCAATGCATGTTTCTAGTGAAAACTATATCAGTTTCATTCTGAAACTAAAACTGTTACCCTTTCATACTCCTCTTTTAGTATTTTGTTTGTAATTGTTTCACTAATTTTTCTATGTACTAACAAACTTGTATAGTCCATGTTGCTAACTTTTGCTTGTTTATGGCAATCATTGTTACTTGTTTTGATTGGAACATCTGTTACGTAAAAACATTGTATCTATCGCACGAAAAAACATGCAGAAAAATATGAAGTTGAATCAGCTATACCAAAGTATGCAAGAAGCATATGATCAAATGCAGACTCCGTTAGCCCACCAAATTTCAAAGCGACGGCCATGTTTACATTATTCTAGACAGCTTACTTGCTTCTCTACTTCTTATCCCAATACATCAATATTTCCATCCCAAGTTTTTAAAGGAGCCCATATTCAAGAATTGGATGTTGTATTATGAGGAGCCCATCTTCAAGACATTGTTTCTTTTTAGTAATGTAATGAACATCTCAATCATATTTTTAGTATTTTAATTTAGTATTGAACATCTTTCTTTTTAATATATGAACAATTAGTTCTATGAACATATTAATATGTTGAACAATGTAGTTTATTTTATATATAATATTTAGTTTTAGTTCATATTATTTCATTGTCTGTTTGGTTAATCAAACTAATTTTATCATAATCCTATTTTATTACAATAAAAAACAAAAAAATATATATATACACATTTCCGGCGGTTTGTACAAAACCCCTGATAGTACCAGCGGTTTTGAAAAAACCCCCGCTAATACTAGTGGTTTTCACAAAACCCCCGCTAATACCGGCGGTTTAATAAAAAAAGCCGGTAATTACTTAATGACGCAATTTTTCCCAACGGTTTTCCTAATTGCGGATATCGTATTTTCCTAGGGTTAAAACCGTCGGAAACAGAAAAAATAACCCCCGATAAAAATGCAGATTTTTGTAGTGTGAGATTTATCTACCTTGTATTGAATATACATATAGGCTCCTCTATTTATAATAGAAGAAATATGGGCTAAGCCCAAAATACAAATAACAAATAATAACAAATAATAACAAATTAACTAAAGATAAAAGATAAATATAAAATAAAGATAATATATCTAACACTCTCCCTCAATGCACCAGTTTGAGGGAGAGTGTTAGATATATAATCCATAAAGACTTAGTGATAATATTTGTTTCTACAATCGAGTGACACGAAATTGATAATCATTTGCAAGACGACATAAAAGACGAAATTGCTAATGAGCAACAAATCTGGGAGGTTGCTCCATATAAATCTCTCCTTGCAAATCGCCGTTGAGAAATGTCACTAGTGGATAAGGAGGTAATTGTTGGAGAGCCACAAAAGAAACCGTCTTTTCCATAACAAAAAAAAAGCATATATGGTCGGGTCAAACACAATGGTGACAAAAGAGAGGTTAGAAGAGATAGCAGCGATAGAAGTCATGGGTTTGCTCCCTTTTCTGTCGTGCACGGTGGCATGTCTAGTAGTAATTCAGAGCATCGAGGTCGCATTCATCATGTGTTGTTGCATGTCCCGTCTCTTATCAGGCAGCTATGAAGAGCATGTTGTTCTTTTTCTTTAATCTTTGATTTTTATACTTTCTCTCTCCTATATTATGTCTTCTTTCGCTACTTTATATATATATATATATATATATATATTTTGTTTTTTTCTTTTTTTAGTGTAATAAATTTATTTATGGTTATATAATTATTAAATTTCTTAAATTATTAATTACTTCATTAAAGTTAATTATTAAACGTTATGACCCGTCTTTAACTGAATTGTTCTATTGCTAGTTATTATTATGATATATTTAATATTATTTATTAATTAATTTATAATAAATTTAATATAACTTAATCAGTATATTTCAGTAATGCAGCGAAAGTCTTACACTACGGTTATTTTAAGTGTTAGACTACGATTAAAAATGTAATCTATCAAGTAAGATATTAGCATTAAAATATTACATAGACTATAGACTCACATACACTATAGTTCTGTTAGAAATCATAAACATAGTTGATGTATATACTACGGTTATTATAAGAATAGTAAATTATGATGGTGTATATTAGACTAATATTTTGCTTAATTATAATTTTTTTAGGGATTTTCATTTTTAAATATTTCTTTCATTTTACTTTCTTTGCATCTAAGTAAACATAATAGAACAATTACATTGACTAGTGTAAAAAGTTCATTTAACTAGTGTAAAAAACTCATTTGACTTCATCTAATATTTTTGCGTTTAAAAAAAGCAATAATTATCTGAATAATATTCAATGACAAAATATAATTCAAAAGTAATATGATGAGTGAAAAATTGAATTCACTCAAACATCTAGTTAACAAAGATATATATATATATATATATATATATATAAACTGCTGAAGATATCCAGGAAGGTTCAATGTGGATAAGTTGTACCTACGTGATGGCTTAAACAAGGAGGAGAAAATGAATGCTTATGTCCTCGCTTGGCTAGTGCTGCCCGGAAGATTTGTGCATGACAGAATGACAACAAAAGATGTATTTCTCTTGAATGCTATCAAGACTAGAAATCCAACCAACTGGGTTGCGGTACTAAAAGACCACATGGTTGATGCAAGAGTTAATTATGCACAGAAATTGCCATATGGAGTATTTATCAGCAAGGTGTTGGTACTCCAAGGAGTAGATGTATCTAAAGAAGACAGACTTCTGTGCAACAAGTCACAAGAAATTGGTAAAGCAAGTCTATTTGGTATTGGGCTGAAAAAGACCGTGAATGGATGGTTTGTCAGAGATGAGCAAACTCTTGTTACAGGCTTTGGAAATCCACCTACTCCTGATGAAGATCATACTGCCTTCATTCCAAAAACTGATTTTGAGAAGTATGTTGTTGATCAATTTAGGAAGACGTCTAAAAGGATTGTGAGAGTTGAAAAAACTCTTTTTAGACTGGAAAAGGAGGTAGATGTGTTAAACAAGAATGACATCAAAAGTGGCTCTGAAACTGAAGATTTAGATGATTCTAATGATGAGCCAATTGATGAATATTCAATGGAATCGTCTTGATCAGAATAGGGACTAGTTTTCAAAGTTTGTTTTTTCTTTTGTAATCATGGGTATTAATCCATCTCTGGTTATGAATGTACTGCTTTCGGTATAATATAAATGAAATGAAATGGTGTTTTAATTTCAGTAAACGATATGTGAATTGTGAATGTTGATTGCATTGTATGTGGACTAATCCTCAATCAAGTTGAGAAAAGAAGATTATGCAGGTCTGATATTGATCAAAATCTGATCACTCGATTAAAAGTGCAAATTTCAGTACACTACTAACTTGAATCGATTAAGGAAGAAGTAAAAAAAAGTTTCCAACCAAGCCCCGCAGACCATGACATTCTATGGGAAGTTATAAAGGAAGAAGAAAAAAGATACAAAAGTGCACCACCTTTCTGAAGAAGAAAACGTCGAAGCCCTACAAAGTTTGACGTTATATTCAGAGCGCACCATAAATGCCCCAAAATACTTCGATTCCCTTCAAGTCAAAACCCTAAAGACTTCGACGTTCTATGGGAAGTTATAAAGGAGAAACAAAAAAGATTCAGAAGTGCGCTACCTTTGGTGACAAATAATGTCAAATCCAAGTAGAATTCGACGTTCAATGGAAGGTTATAAAAAGAAAAGAAAAAGGATACAAAAGTGCGCCACCTTTCTGAAGAAGAAAATGTCGAAGCCCTACAAAGTTTGACATTATATTTAGAGCACACCATAAATGCTTCAAACTACTCTGATTCCCTTCACGTCATAGCCCCGCAGACTTGACGTTCTATGGGAAGTTATAAAGGAAAATGAAAAAAGATTCAGAAGTGCGCCACCTTTGGTGACAAATAGAACATCACAGCCCCGTAGTATTGGACGTAACCTTTGTGGTTTAAAAGAAAAAAGAAAAAAGAATTAAAAAGGACGAAACTCTTTGGCTTCTGGATGACAATTAATTCGTCGAAGCCCTCTAGAATTTGACATAACTGTGGTGGTTTAAAAGAAAAAAGAATAAAAGAATGGCGCACTGGTTTAAGAATTTACCACCGTAAAACGTCGAATTGTATAAGGCTTTGACGTGTTATTTAAATAGAACATCGAATTGGTATTGTGTGCGACGTGGAATCTATTTTAATGAATGTAAAAACCATAACATAATCTCACTATTTCTTCGCGCTTCCATTTCTGCTACAACATTCTTCTTCGAGGACGAGTGCGATCAACAAAGAAGGTTAGTTTTGAGTCGTTTATGTCTTGCAAATGTCATTTCATACTCATTTACTTTGTTTTTCTTCGACACCAAATTGATTCCCTACAATCGAAGAAGATTGATGAAACATTTCCTGAATTTAGTGTAGAGCCAAAAAACTTAAGATTTGCACTTGCTACTGATGGTATGAATGCTTATGGAAACTTAAGTTCCAAACATAGTTCATGGCCAGTTCTGTTGATGATTTACAATTTATCTCCTATGTTGTTCTAAAACCTAGAAAACCTAGAAATGACATTGATGTTTATCTAAAACCGTTAATTGATGATTTAAAAATGTTGTGGGAAGAGGGCGTTGAGGTCTTCGATTCATATTCAGAAGAAAACTTTCGTTTGCGTGCAATGTTGTTTTGCACCATAAATGATTTCCCAGCATATGGGAACTTGAGTGGTTACCGTGTGAAAGGTCATTTTGCATGTCCGATTTGTGAAGAAAATACTAGTTATCTTCAACTGAAGCATGAGCAGAAAATTGTGTACATAAGACACCAAAGATTCCTTCCTCGAAATCACCCTTACTATAGATTGAAAAAAGCGTTTAATGGAAGTCCTGAAGATGATGTAGTGTTTAGACCCCGTAATGGGGAAGAAGTATACAACCAGGTGAGGAACATTGATGTTGTCTTCGGAAAACGTAAAACGAAGACCATTGAGAAAAACATTCAGAAAAAGCAATCAATATTCTTTAATCTTCCATATTGGTGTAAACTTGATGTGCGGCATTGCATAGACATGATGCATGTTAACAAAAATGTATGTGATAGTGTTGTTGGGACTTTACTAAACGTAAAAGAAAAGACAAAAGATGGAGTGAAAGCACGACAGGATTTAGTTGACATGGGAATCCGTTCTGAGCTACGTCCGCAATCCATAGGAAGACGTACCTATCTTCCTCCAGCTTGTCACACTCTTTCCAAAAATGAAAAGCAAATTTTTTGTCAATGTTTACATAGTGTGAAGGTTCCACAAGGTTATTCATCGAAATTTAGTAGCCTTGTTTCTATGAAAGATTTAAAGTTAGTTGGTTTAAAGTCTCACGATTGTCATCTCTTAATGTAACAACTTTTACCAGTAGATATTCGAGCAATATTACATGCATTTGTTAGAGGTATTCTCACACGTTTGAGTTTGTTTTTCAATGCCATTTGCAAGAAAGTTGTTGATCCTCGATAGTTAGATGATTTGAAAAATGAGTCCATCAGACTATTGTGCCAATTGGAAATGTATTTCCCACCCTCATTTTTTGATATCATGGTTCCTTTAATTGTCTATCTAGTGAGAGAAATTCGAATATTCGGGCCGATTTTCTTAAGGTAGATGTACCTGGTTGAAAGATACATGAAGGTCTTAAAGGGATATGTTAAGAATCAATTGAGACCGAAAGCTTTGATTATAGAGCGCTACATTGTAGAGGAAGCCATTGAATTCTGCTCAAGTTATATGCCAAGTTGTGAACCAATAGGACTTCCAAAGAATAAACATGAAGATGAACGTGAAGGAAAGGGAGTTTGAGGAGTAAAGATTGAAAGTGTTAGTGGAAAGAAGTCAATCAAGCTCATTTGTACATTTTAAAAAATACAGAGGATGTTATTCCTTATATTTCACAACACATTGATGAAATTAAGTCTGCACATCCACATATGAGCGAAAAGTAGACACTTCATGAACATAAAAAATCCATTTTAACTTGGTTTAAGAAAACGATTTACGCGTCTCCAAATGTTTCTGAAAATCTATTGAGACTAGCTCGTGGACCTAACACTGATGTGATCACTTTCAACGGCTATTACATAAACAATTACTTGTTCTATACAAAGGAGGAAGATGATAAAA
The DNA here is from genome assembly GCF_016808095.1 of Vigna angularis. Lineage (NCBI taxonomy): Eukaryota > Viridiplantae > Streptophyta > Magnoliopsida > Fabales > Fabaceae > Vigna > Vigna angularis. Next base: position 10,221,515 of record NC_068975.1, on the reverse strand, counting down.
GCAGAGTTCAAAATAGCGGAGTTACCCTACAAGCTGAGGCTATACACTTTTCCAGTTTCAAGGATAAGAATCCAATTACAACATCAATGAGTTATTTTGGAATAATTCAAGAAATTTGGGAAGTAATAACGATTTAAAATACCGTTATCTGTGATGTAATTTTGATACTAAATGCACCCTTTTTGACTTAGAAACTTGCTTTGACTAATGTTTTTGCTTTAGTTTTGTGAATAAGAGAGTTGAGGTTATACTTGATGATTTTATCACCAAATTCCCTTGATTTTATAGGCTATAGGAATGACTTGAAGGAAGAGTTAAAGGACTAAATAGTTGGAATGCAGAAAAGTCAACCAGAGTACAGAAAAGTCAACCAGAAAAGTCAACCGCGAAGCTTGGGCGCCCAGTAGAGGCTTAGGCGCTAGAAATCGACGTCCACTGCCCGGGCAGCCAAAAAGGGGCGCTCGAGCGTCGTGCGTCATGGAATAGGCCTATTTTTTGCTCTGTTTCGACTCTTTTGGACCGGGCCCTGTTTCTACTCTTTTTCGACTCTATTTAAAGGACCCAGGCGCTCTAGGTTTTGTATCTCTGGCTGGAGCAACACAACAACACACTCTTCTACTCTCTAAAGGCGGATCTGGAGGCGGGAGCTTCCTCTTCTACTCTTAGGGTTTCACTATCTCATGTTTTTCCATTATTCATATAGTTTCTCCATGTCTATGGGAAACTAAACTCTATTTGTTGTTGGGGAATGATGTAACCTTGTGAACTCTCATGTATTTGAATTGATTCTTAATTTATATGCTTTTTCATTAACTATTAGGGAATTCATTTGTTTCAATGCTTTCTCTATTTAACTCATTTAGTAGCATGATTAATGAATTGCATGAGTGTCAGGAGGTTCCTTACAATTCAGGTTATTGTTGAATTCTCCCAAGGGTAATATTTCTCAGGGATGCGGGTATGAGTACTTGTTCGTCTTAAGCTCTTGATCTTCAGTCTTAATTTTCTAGGAATGCTAGCAATTGCACGAACAAGGAATTAAGGCAAGCTTATTGCGCCGAGGGATCGGGTTCTAAGTAATTTAGTGAGTGACGTTAATATTAATGTAAAAAGAAGAATTCTTATATACATGAGAGTAAACTTGGTGAAATCAAACCCTAACAACATACTCATCTCATTTTATAAACAACATTCGTTCATCTCTGTGTTACTCTACTATTGATCAATTTGCATTCATATTTAATTTTATGCCTTTGCATTTGAAACCAACAATCTCATTTCTTTTAAGTCTTAATTAATTGAGTTATCACGTAATTGTTTAATGCCGAGAGTCTTCTGGGATACGATACTTGGTCTTACCATTTTATATTACTTGTGCGATTCGGTACACTTGTCGATCCATCAACAAGTTTTTGGTTTCGTTTTTGGAGATCAAAAATATTGTCAACAAGTTTTTGGCGCCGTTGCCGGGGACTCACGGTTTAAACTATTCTATTTGTGTGATTCTTAATTAATTTTGGCTTTATTCTATTTTACTTTATTTTATTTTATTCTATTTTATTTTATTTTCATATCTTTTGTTTCTATTTTTGTTTTTGTGCTAACAGTGTTTTCTAGGTTGTTGTGTCTAATGTCTGCAGGATGCAATTCGGACAAGAAATTAATTATATGGGCACTCAATTCCACCAAGGCAATTTCAACCATTGGTGGGAACCTCACTCAAGCATGGATCAAAGTCAATTTGGGTATGTTACCGGACAATTTTATAGAGAACCACAACAACAATGATAGCAATAACCCTCTGTGTCAGAAAGATGGGCTAAGATGGATGACACACTTCAACAGATAATGCAGATGTCTGATTCTCATCATAAAAGAAATCAAGCAGCATTCACAAGGATAGGGAGTCAGCTTCATCACATAATTCAGAAGCTTGCCTATGGGAAGACTCGGCTCGAGTTTAATCTCTTTGGTTAAGAGTGAGGCTAGTAATAATCTATCTAAGCTCATTTATCTCTTGGCAAGCTTGGTGAAACTCAGATTGAGTTCTATTAAGCTCGACTTCAGTTCTATTAAGTTGAGCTTGACTTCTATGAAGCTGCTCACTTAATGGCATATTCTCACAATAATTTTTAGGTTTAATAGCCTATTTTGTCCCTAGTCTTGTTGAATAATGTTAATTCAGTCCCCTGTTTTAAAAGTGTTTGAAATGTGTCCTTATTAAATTTTGCGTCAAATTTTTCCCTTCCGTTAAATATAACCAAACAGAGTTAATGGGAGTGATGATCTGGCAGCAGTAAGTGGTAACATGTCATTATTTAGTTGTGTGTGCTGACGTGTTAGATTAGTTTTGACTCAGATGAACGTGAGCAATGAGACCTTGTCAAGTGTCAGACCCTTTCCTACCCAAAATTAGGGTTTCAGATTGGGAAAAAGGAACCTCTTGCGCCTAGAACTCGGTTTTGCGAATTAGTGATTGATCCCAAAGAAAGATGGTTGTTGGTGGTGCGTGGAGGAAAACTCGTGATTTGGCCATGTAGGTTTTGAATAGCTTCACACGATCAGGGTTCATCGCAACTTTTGAGGTTGATTTCTGAATATGGTTTTCTGCAGGTTGAAGAAGAAACTCGCGCGAGGAGATTGCGAGTTCGTGAGCTCTCTATTGATCATAGTGGAGGATTCTTGCGGTAGTGGTCATGGAAGCGCGGCATGGATATCGCGAGGCATGGATGAGAAGACACTCGCGCAGCGAAAGCTCACGATTGCTTAAGGGTTTATGCATTCTATGAATTTTCAGATTCGGGATGAAGTAGATGAATGATGAAGTGAATCTTGTGCAGTTGCTATTAGGGTTTTTTTCGTGATTGGGGCTGGCTGGCTGGCGGGGGGATGGTTGCGCGATGGCTTCTGGTTTTTCTTTTCTGTTTTTAGGTATCAGGATTTATTAGAAAGAAGGTGGAAGCTCGCAACTTTGATGGTGATTGCGGAGCATTCCGGTTTAGGGTTGAAGATAAACGTTGGTGTTATTTCGTGGTTTAGTATTGCAGGGCTAGGTTGTTGCAAGGGAGGCGCTGCTTGGTCGCGTTTGGGGTTTCCATTGAGGTTTCTGGCGTGGTGGAAGGTTGTGCAAGAAGATGAACCTGTGGTGACGGCTAAGGTGAAGACGAACAGGGTTGGTGGTGGCGTTGATGGTGTCCTCACGGCGACTTCACGATTGCGATGCAGAGGCAAGGTTGGTAGGACAGTGGCAGCGACAAGAGGGATTAAATAACACGCAACACGCAACACGCACACAACTAAATAATAATGACACGTTACCACTAACTATTGTCTGATCATCACTCCATTAACTTCGTTTGGTTATATTTAACAGAAGGGATGAATTTGACGCAAAATTTAATAAGTCATGACATATTTCAAACACTTTTAAACCAGGGGACTAAATCGACATTATTCAACGAAACTGAGGACAAAATAGACTATTAAACCTAATTTTTAATACTTCCTTGCACACTTGAATGACTCATACTTGTCAAGTAAGAAAGGTTTTCACAAGAGTTTGAAAAACTTGCACAAGTAGAGAGTCTAAAACTTTTCACCAACTGTTTAGATTTTTGGTGAAGGATTTCTAGAAAGATTCTAGAGGTAAAAGTAACTAAATAGCTCCCAAGAAGGAGAGGTGAGTCACAAATGGACAAGCTTAAGAACCTTGTTCTTCCTAGCCAAAGTGTCTTTGGTTGTTTCTTACCTTAGTTTCTAGGTATAAATCTTTCAAAAGCTTTTTGAATGCAAGATGGAAATGCACTACAAACCAAATTAAGGTTTATCTAAATGAAACACATCCCTATGTATCATGGAGACTTAAAACATAAAAGAAAATCAAGCAAAGTAAACAAAAACAATGCAAATGGAAAATGTTAAGCGGTCCTATGTGAAAATGGAAGTGACACTTTGAGCCCCTTGACACACTTTCACACTAAGAAGTGGTAACTAAGTTATTACAATGTTTAATTGTTCAGATGGAATTGCTTGAAAAGCATTTTTCCAAGCCACTTTAAGTTGCAAAAATGAAAACCAATTAAACCTCAAAGGTTTTGTGATACAATGTTAGAAAATAGTTGAAACTATGCTTAAAATGGTACAAAAGATGAAGCATCCTTGTTGTGAAGATCAGATTTATCTTTTTCAATCTGTAGATTGAGTTCCTGTGTCATTGTGCTAGGTGGGAGAGAACTGTGATTGTTCTCATTGAGAGTTGGGATTGCTCTCAAGGTATTCTTAGAGTCGGGATTGCTCTAAGGTGACAGAAAGTGGGTGATCTTTCTCGGTTGCTATAGTTGGTATTGAGTTAGGAAGGAGAGTACATTAAGAGGATTGTTCTTTGTATGTCTTGCTTGTAAGAACTCTATTAATATAGTGGAATCCCTTCAACTAAGGTTGTTGAAGGAAGACTGGATGTAGGCTTGGCCGAACCAGTATAAATTTGTGTGTTAATCTTTTTCTTCCTTATCTCTTTTATTTGTTGATTCATTATATTTGTCATATTGCATTCCACAAAATATCAAAGATTTCGAAAAGATTTTGAAAGAACATAATTTTTAAAGTCAAATCAATTCACCCCCCCTCCCTCTTGGTTGAGAGTATTGGCCTATCTTTTTCTACAAGTTGGATATGCGATCATTTCCCTGGCATGGAAAGGAGGCGTGCCACTAGGTGGCAGAGCCCTAGGCAGAGTTCCACTCTCGTAGAGATTTAGTGACAATTGGATGCCCTGACATACAATGGAGTTGTATGGCATCCGTGTGAGGCACATCGGGGCATTCAACCATTTCTTGGCAGTTGTATGTATTCTGGACAGATTCGGATTGGTGACACCCTTTGTCGTCATTTGCCTGAGCGTGTGCTGAGGCAATTTGGGTTTCAGCATGACATTTCACGATCACCCACTGTCGTTCCAAATGCAGATATAGTAGCCATTGATCATGCCTGGTTACACTTCAGAGGTCACGTTGTGAGTAATGTGAGACATGCAACATCCCCTTCTAACTGTCTCGATCGGTACATTCAGTGGTTAAGGAGGGTTTCACATCCTTATATTATTGATGTTGCAGATGACGCGCGACCGACTCTTGTGTGTTCACAGCGCCCCGATGTTCCACAAGAGGCACGACCCCATCTAGACCGTCTCCACCTACACTATATAGCGCCCTGGCATGTTATTTTTGATTGCTTATAATATTAAATTTTCTTCATCTTTTTTATTTAATTGTTTGACATAATTATAAAGCAAGCTAGATTTAGGCGAATGGTGAGAATGTTACAGTCCATGATATCGTGTCGTCATGTGACCTAGGGAACTGTTGCACATCAGATGTCGGTAGACCTGCTTCAGATTGCTAATGAAGGCATCGAGGAATATTCCCCGACTAGGAGAGGTTAGAAGCATGTACATGGTATATGGTCAACGTCTAATTGATAGTACTTTGTGTTTCATTGTTTCACTTTGTATTAGGACTTTCAGTTTGTATTTCCTTTTTTCATTTAATTTCATTCGTTTAAGAATCCAATGAATAGTGATATCGGTTTCACTTTTTATTAATGTTTTCATTTTGATTTACATGTTCTCTTATTGTTTATAGAGATAATATGAGATTTATGTGCTTTAAAGTAAATTAATAAATACTTAATTAACAACAACTAATAGTGTATTTTTACATATCTTCAGACATAATATAAATTTCATGAGTCACCTAAGCCAATATAAGATTTCGTTACGCCCATCAACTATGCAAATGTTTGCATCCTACTAGTATAAATAGATGACCACGCTCGTACCTCAAGATAACAGTGGGTTGAGGAGATGATATCCACCATGGGCAAAGGACAACTTTCATGTAGCTTAACCTGCATTATACAAATTACAATAGTTAATTGAGTGATAAGTATTTTTAAAATGAAAGCACAAAATAATACAATCACCTGCACGAAATGACATTCATGAACGTGTCCTATTCAAATTAAGAGATGTTGAGTTATATCAGAAGGTGGTGTGGAACATTGTGGGAAGATGGTATAATTTTGACAATATGACATACACACTAAGATGACATTATATTAGTTAACAATTGCATAACCAATGTTTGGTAATGTCATCCACTTGTACCTGTTAGCCTGTAATGAATAAAACAAGTTGTTAGAAAAAATAAATATAATAAATAAAATACATAAAAAGGGAAACACTTATCGCTGAATGTGATTGCACCAACAAAGACTTTCTTAGTTCTTCTAGTCTATCATAGCCTCCTACTAGGCTTGCGTATACATCACGCCATTGACTCAGTTCTTTGTACAGATCATTTATGATAACGGGTCATGAATCTTCTCCGAGTCCCAATGACGCAACAATACATCTATATCCACAGTGACCATCAGCCACAACATCAACAACGTCCACAATGAAGGGGTGACTAATAGAATGAAACTGGTCTATCATTAGAACTCTCCTTTTCTTCACTGCATTTGGCTTTGATTGTAATTTACTTCACGTAGATGAAGATTCATAGGTTGAATGAAAGGCGTCCACATGCTCAAAATATGATGGATCCCGCGTCATAGACCTTTCTCTTCGTTGAACTTTACCTTTTTGTGCACCCTTTGTCTTGACTTTATGTAATGGAGGGACCATTAATGTCATTGCAGAACAAGTAATGTTAAGTAACTTCTGCTTGATGGTGACTTTACCTCCAATGTTAACGACATTGAATCGTTCTTCAACTAGTTTCAGCTCACTTTTAATGGATAATTGGGGCTCGGTTTCATTTAATTCAACATTTGAGAAATGCAATTTTCGCCACATTATATGAAATTCACCCAGAGGGATCATCCCAGGATCATAGCGTGCTAATTTACATGCACAAGGGACACCAAATGTATGTCTTAGTACGCATCCACACCTTGATGAGTCCAATCCTATCTGTTGCACTCTTTCCAATTCTTCAACAATGAGATCCAATGCATATCGAGAGACACACCCAATAAATTTTCTATATTTGTATCCTTTATAAGGGTCACTCATGAGCAACAAACTTCTTTCAAATGATGCCTTAATCTTGTTGTGTTGTAGGATAACAACGTGATGAATACCATCCCAACAAGAACACAAATCACTCATACTATTGCCGAGAACTTTCTTCAGGCTCCAATGAGCAGACTCAACCCTAAAATAAAAAAAAACCATCAATAAGTGAAAAAATTATTTATCTACAAAACAAATAAGTAAAATAACTTTACAACATACCTATTTGTGGTTGTGTTCCCTAAATGCATTACTCTGTTCGTCCATAACTTTATAAAGTATGTACTGTACGGAATAATCCAAGTCTTATACACATATTCAAAGAATAGAGGCCATGAATTGCTCCCGTATTGAAGACTATTTACATACTCAATAAACAAGCTCTGATTAGCATAAATCCATCACGTTTTCCCATGCCTCCATCAACACATCCCAAGCCTCAATAGAATCAACTAACATTTTGCATTTAGCTTTAACATTTTTAAGGATGTGAAACCGTCATAACATATGATATGACTCAGGGAATACATTTTCAATGGCATTCATCAAAGCCAAGTCTTGGTCGATGACAATCACTTTCGAACCACCCTCAGATGTTAAAAATAAACCTTTAAGCTTTTCCAAAGCCCAAGTGAAATTACTTTGCCTTTCAGTAGACAAGAAAGCAAATGCGGATGAGAAGGTTAACCCTATAGATGTCATGCCCAAAATCTCAAGCAACGAAAGTCTATATTTGTTTGTTTTATATGTGGAATCCATAAAATACAAGATTAAATGAGTTTAACAATTTCACCGCATTAGGATATGTTCAAAAGAGGTCAGTAACAACTTTTGAATCGTCGGCACACCTACTCCAATGAATGTACTTATCCCGGTCCAACAACATCATAAGTTGTTATAGTTCAGTTCTGGACCCTCTCAATGATTGTTTATACGCTTGCCTTGCGTTGTAGATTTGTTTAATTGTTGTGACATTTTGATCATTATTTTCTTTGAGGGTTAATAAAATATTTGCAGGTGTAACTTTACTCTTGTCATATCAACCAATAATGATTGGTCACTCATATTTAACCTCCCAGCATAAGGGTGACCAAGTAAAGTTTCAGGCAACTCATGGTTGTGATGTCCACACATCACCTTCAACACCCATCCGTTCTCATCTGAACATGATTTACCCTTTAACCTAAACGGACGCTCACATTTAAGATTGTTGTATACACTAACCACCACATCAACTTTGTATTTTCGATATTTCCCCCCTCTTTCACATCCAAGTATGACGAACGTTTTTCTTCCCCATACACCAATAGCCATGTTAGATCTTACTATTACCACAACAAATCCTAAATCATAAGTCATCCTCTTACCCATTCAATTAACTACTCCCCGAGAACGAAATATTTCATTTGTGATAAATTTATATGCAAATCTCCCTCTACAACTTCATTGATGAATGAAGAGAAACCGGATATAAAACTAGAATCAATTTGAGAATCCATATGAAGATATTCATCCATTTTAAACAATAATCACTTATAAAATTATAATGAGTCTCATTAACATAATTAATAATTAACTAAACAAATATAAAAACATTAATATAATTAAATTGTATATTTCATATAATTAAATTAATAAGTTATTTTGTATATAATTATAAAATTTTTAACCAATTAAAAAATACGAAAATCATACATAAAAAATATATATACACAATATTAAACTATCATCATAAATAATAATAAAGTAATATATTATAAACAAACTTTAAATTTATAAACTAATTATATATAACAACATGTTGATATCCTTAAACAAGAAAAAAATACAAAAACATAAACATATATCTATGTATAAATTACATTATTAAGATATCTTCAAAAATAATATAAAATTAATAACAATAAATTAATATAATAAAATAAAAGTTTAAAAGTTGGTACCCTTCAACGGATGTGAATATCCGTCAACGGATATCAACATTCGTTGAAGGTAAAACGGATATCAACATCTGTTTTACCTTCATCGGATGTTGACATCTGTTGACGGATGTTAACATCCGTTGTAGGGTTACCATCTTCTTTACGCACCTGAGACAAAACTCCTCTGTTGTTGTTGATACCACCACCACTGCACCTTCAAGCACCACCACCAAGAACGACCTCTGCCACCGCTGGATCAATTCCTTGTATCACTACTAACCTTTGCAATCTCCCACTAAGCACACCACACTTATAGAGACACACACAACACCACCACACTCAAAATACAATGAAACAGTTAGAGAGAAAGAAGTTGAAAGCTTGTGTGCTACTGCATCAATTCATATAGGAGGACAATTAATGTCATTAATGAAGTGGGTGGGTGTTGAAAAAAATTAACCCTAATAATTAAATTTTACTGAAGTGCAAAATAAGAATGAGGAGGTGCAGGAAGCAGTCCGTGGTAGTGTAGGGAGCAACACTCCTCTTCTTCACTCATCTCTGTTTATTTGTTTTAAATGTTGCTTGCGAAATTTACTTACTGCACCACCTATATTCTTTGCTTTCTGCGCCTGTCCTTGTTTTCATTTGATTTTGGGCTCTACTTTTTGCATATCTAGTTTTATAATTGACACTCCTGGAACTTCACCTTACTTTATTTTCTCCACTGAGTTTTTTATATACGTGTAATGGGCTGGGTCATATTTATTATTCCTCTTTACACCCATCATTGTTCACACTTGACCACTGATTTTTTATTTTTATTGTTTGTATTTTTGTGTGTGTTTTATATAGCCTTTCTTTCACTATTCATACTTCCATCTTTTTACCATTTTATTGTTTATTCTATTAGCAAAAAGTTAGCATTGAGCGCTACTAGAGACAACACTGAGCGGCACTTATGCTAACAGAACAATTTTTGTTCTATTTCTATTTCTTCCATTTGCTTTAGGGAACCAGATCTTTGGTTGTTGGGACGCTAAAACACTCGAATTTTTGGAGGTTTGGAAGCCTAATTGACATTGATTCAATTTTGAAGTTCTAGTTAGATAGGCTTTATCAGTTTACATTATTGCCTTTATGCCTTTCTTTGATTTCCAGTTTTACATGTGATTTACTTTGTGCAGTTACTTTCAAGTTTGATTTCAATTTCAAAATTACATTTTAATAATTTGAAATTCATTCCAAGCATTAATTTTAGTTCTGATTGTTTTATCGGTTTTACAGTTTTGACAGTCAACTCTCATGCCACTATTTCTATCTTGGGTTTGAATTTTGATTTTTAATTTATGTTGTTTACTTCCAATTCTAAGTACTATTTCATGATTTTTTTCATATTAGATTCATGCTTGTGCATTTAATTACTTATTTACTTCTTAGTTTTCTAGTTTTTACAGTTTAGTTAGGTTTTCTAGTAAGGTAGTTTGCTAATTTTATAGAAACTTTGTTTTGTACTGCTTCTTTTTGTTATTTCTCAGTTTTAATCTTCAATTGACATTGTTTTATACTTGTTTGCATATTCATATCATGATTCCATCCATTGTATATCATAGAAACACATTCTGCATAACAAAGCATGCATTGCACAAGCTGTTAAAACGCTGATACACCCTGGTTTGTTGCCAAATCTTGTTTAAAAGTGTATTATGTGAATTTTGAGGGTTTTTATAGTTCTTAATTCATATCATGTATAATTTTGGGTATATAAACATGTTCCATTCATTAGTTTTGCATAAAACACAATTATAGTCTCATAGGCATTTCATCAAACACCTTGTTCATTTTCTGTTTTAACTTTTAGGCAATAACAGTTTGGTATTTCGCATTTCTGCACTGTTTTAGGTAGAATTAGAACCCAAATCATGTTCCATTCATATTTTCATGATGATTATCATATTATTCACTCATCATACATCTTTTTAACAACATTTGTGCATTGATTTGAGCATTCCTTCATAATTTGCTGATATGCATTGTCACATTCAGTGCATCTGTTTATCTTGTTTTTAGTTCCTTTGCATGAGTTTCTTTCATTTTTTTTTAGATTAGTTATCATGTTTTGTAGTTTCCCCATCCTTTGCTTTATTTTCATGATTAGACTCACAAATTAGCTACGGAGTTCCTCGGATTGATACTCAGGTTTCACCTACGCTACATTAAGGGAGAATTTGATTTTGTTTGGAGTTATATGTGACTATGGCCTGTAACAATTTTGTTTAATTGGGTGTCTTGTATCGTCTAGTGCTAACAATCAGAACCAAGGAACCCAAGTTAATTCTTGATTGAATGACTGTATAGAGAAGCAAGAAAGCAGTAACCAAAGTTCTTGTTAAATGGAAGCATCAATTGCTTGAAGATGCTATGTGAGAGTTCTTCTATGATCTCCAAAAGAACTATCTAGAGTTTAATCCTTGAGTACAATGATTTTGTTAACGAGGTAGGGAGAATTTTGTTAACAATAGAAACTTTAATTTTTATGTTTTGTGTTGAAGTGGTTAGACACAGTTAGAAGTTAATAACTATAAATAGATAAAAAATGATGAATTGGTCCTTTAGATTCATTATTGTAAACTTTTTGCCAAAATTTTCTCATAATTCAATATGATTCGGAATCCATTCTTTCTTTGGAATCCGTGATACTTTCAAATCTTCAAGTAATATCTTTTCCTAGAATTGTTTACCTCAGTTATCTAAAACTTGCAAGTATATTTCACCTTCCCACCTAAATAAAAAAATAAAACAAAATTGGAGACCTGGACTCACAAATTTATTTGGTTTGGTTATATTAATAAGAGGAAAATTGTCGGAGTCACTAGCGAAAAACTTTACAAACCTACCAAGAAAGGAGGTCTTGGATTGTTTTCCGTATGCAATCTCAACAAAGGTATTATTATTAGAAGAACTTAAGACTCCTTTCACTTTGATTCTTATTGGACCAAAATTACTCATTACTCTAATTTTCACAATGGTTGGCCAATTAGAATTTATTAACCTTCCTCCATGTGACTAGTCATAGTCAAGCATATTTCAAAATGTTAAATAGACATTGGTTGGGGCCTTAGTGATGGTACAACCATTAACTTAGTGAAGGACATTTGGTATTGTTCTTGCCAAAGATACTGGGAGGCTTTGGCTAAAAGCATTCAATGTATGTCTCTCCTATAGTAATGGTGTGGAGGTATATTTATAAACCTAGAAACAATTGAAATCTACCCATTTATTTAGTGGTAGAGGGTCTTGTCAAGCACGATGAAACAAAATTAAGGTTTCTTACCTTAAATGGGTCTCGAGCCTAGTAATGAAAACCAAATATGTCTAATATTTTGTACTCACCCTAAGACGGAGACTTGCTATCCCAAATGGACCACAACCTCCTAGGCTCAAGCCTTCAAGATGAAAAGCCTAACAATACTCGGATTATGGGGGAGTTAAAGCCTTGAGGGTCCAAGACTCATGAGATTTGATGTGAATAAATTGGGACGTGGACAGGTAGGTCAATTAGCATGGAGGTTGTTTAGCACAAAGGCTTATTTAATTAGGGGTTAACTAACTACTTTAGCATGAGGGCTATTTAACTTTAAGGCTTATTTAATTGGGGGACTGACCACTATAGCACAAAAGCTCTTAACCTTGTGGTTATGGGTTCTAGCCCACGGTAGGAGTCAAAATGCTCTTGCCAAAGATACTAAGGCTTTGGCCATGTTTGTAGGAGTCAAAAGGCTCTTGCCAAAGATATTAAGAGGCTTTGGCCATGTTTGTATCCCCTATAGTGATGGTGTAGATTTACATTTATAAACTTTAGAAATAATTGAAATTTAACTTTTTATTTAGGAGTTGTGGGATAGTGGATCTTGTTAAACAAGACGAAAGAAAATTAGGTTTGTTTATTCTAAATAGGTCTCTAGTTTTGTATTGAGATCTAAATATATTTAACTTGTTGTACTCTTTCTAAGATTATAACTCGTTATCACTTTAAATAGTTTACATCACTTAAGAGTTGAAATAAAAAACAATTTAAATATATATTACTTCTCCAACTTTCTTAAACAACTTTTAGAAAGTGAGAAAGTCAGTATAATTAAAACGGATAATATCTTAAATATAGAGAGCGGATCATATCTTAAATATAATGACACTAAAGCAGATAATATTTTAAATACAGTGATTGATTTTAACGATAATATATCAATAAATTTAAAGGTCATAACATTAACAGCATTTATGGGAATGAAAAAATGATTTCAAAGACAAACTCTTGTCACTTTCGGTTAGGAGCTTGCTTCAATAGACAATAGTATCACATTTTTTAAGAATTCAGACTAAAAACAATTTAAATAGATTTTAGTCCGTCGAGCCTCTTAAACACATTTTAAGGACTAAAATGTGAAGGGGCTATGAGCTTCGATACTATTATTATCCCTAAGAGAGTGTTATCTTTTATAGCTCCAATATGTTTGGTCTGTCTAATGATGTCAGCTCCAATTTACGTTGGTCCAGTGTAATACCTCACCAAGCTATTTATAAACTGGAGACTTTTTCATATCAGAATTTCTGATGGTAATCTCAGGTTGTGTCTGTACAACGGTTTTTGTTTGTAGATTATTGGTCAAGAAGTTGAATCCACTCAAAATCTCTTTTTCATGGATTAGTTTTTTATCCCAAGGGTTTTTCCTACTATTACTGATGAAGTTAACTATCATCCTGATAGGCCTTTATTGGTATATAGTAGAAGGAAAACCGGTACACATACCGATACACAACCTAACTGCCAAGGCAGTTAGAGTGGGTAGTTAGGAGGGTTGTATATAGGGGCCGAGAGGGTAGGTTGAGGGATATAGCGAAGTAAATACTTTTGGTCGTCAGGAACGTGTAACCTGATTGGGAGAGGTTAAGCTCTCTGCATTGTATCTTTGACTGTTTGATGAATAAAGAATCATTGTTTTCAGTACTCTTGTGTGGTGTTTGAGTGAAGAGAAGTGAGTTACATTAGGTTCTTGATTAAAGAACCTAACATTTGGTCCGACCTGCCGGATACAAGGAGGAGAGGAATCAGCCATGGGAAGCCAGACGGAGGAAAGATTGGACAATTTGGAGATGACGGTGGAGGGAATCAAAGAGGAGACAGTGGCGATCAAGCGCGATATACAGCAACTGATAAGAGGGAGAGGTGGAGGCCACAATAATCAAGGGGGTGGCTCGGATGGAAGTAGCAGTTCAGTGAATGATAACCAAGTAAGGTACGACAACGGGGGAATTCACCAAAACTGGCGGAAAAGGTTCGAGTTACCTTCGTTTGAAGGAGTGGAACCACATAGCTGGATTAACCGGGCGGAACGATTCTTTGATATTCAAAAGGTGGCAGAGGAAGATAAGGTAGAACTGGCCTACATTAGTATGGAGGGGAGCGCGAGTTACTGGTTCAAATATTGGAAAGAGAAGACCAAGAATCGTTCTTGGACGGGTCTGAAGGCGGGACTGATTAACCGCTTTGGAGGAGGGTTTAGGGGCACCGTATACGAACAATTAGCCACATTAAGGCAAGGAGGCACAGTGGAGGAATACGTTAGGAGCTTTGAGATGCTATTGGGACAGACACAGGGGTTATCGGAGGAGTTGATATTGGGGTTCTTCCTAGCTGGGTTACAGGAAGAGATAAAAGGGCAGGTGCGAATCCAAGATCCCCAGGGTTTCATGAGTGCGGTAAGGGTTGCGAGGGACGTGGAAGACGCAATGAACCGCGCACGGGGTGTAGTCTGGCACGGAGGAAGGGTGAACCCGGTGAGTGTACGAGCTTCTTCAACGATCGTTAGGGGAGACGGGGATCGTAACTCTGCAAGTCGGTCCAGTGGGGCAGAGGGGGGAGGAGCTACCAGACAGGTAGGGTCGTCAATGGCCAGTAACACCAACGCGAGGGGAAATACGATTACCGGAGGCGGAGGAGGAGGAAGAATGGTACGAAACTTACCGTACCCAAAGTACCTAAAAAGGAGGGCAGAAGGGAGATGTTTCCAATGTGGGGGCCCTTTCGCTCCAGGCCATCGGTGCTCAGAGAAAAACCTGAGGGTCTTATTGTTGGCGGAGGACGAGGGGGAAGAATCGGAGGAAGACGCAGGCGAGGAGACAAAACCGATGGAACTCTCGGCATGCTCCGCGGAGGGGTTAACGCCGCCAAAGACGATGAAGTTGACAGGATTAATCCAGGAAAAGCGAGTAGTAATCCTAATTGACAGTGGGGCCAGTCACAACTTCATTAGCCGGAGAGTGGTTGAGGAGTTGGAGCTGCCAGTGATGGATACTCCATCATATATTGTGAGTTTGGGTGATGGGCATAAGAAAGTGACGAGGGGGATATGCGAGAAAGTTCGAATAAGTTTGGGCGTCACTACGGTGGAAGAAGAGTTGTATGTGTTTGAATTGGGGGGTGTGGACGTCGTCTTGGGAATTGCCTGGTTGGCTAAACTGGGAGAAGTCGTAATCAATTGGCGGGAGATGTCGATGAGGTTTGGAGTGGGGAACGAGAAGATAACTATCCGAGGAGACCCCGCCTTATCTCGACAGCTGGTGGAACCCAGAGAATTATGGAAGATAATGGATGGTGACTCATGGGCACTCGTATGGGAGTTAGGTGTAGTGGAGCAGGAAACAGGGGGTGAGGTGGCGCACGATTTGACAGCAGCACAGGTAGTGGAATTACGAGCTGTCCTGCAAGCCCATGGACGCGTGTTCCAGGAGAGAGAAGGGTTGCCTCCTAGTCGTAATTTGGAGCATAAAATAGTATTGAAAGAAGGAACAAATCCTATCAATGTCCGGCCATATAGATATCCATATCTAATGAAAGAGGAGATTGAGAAGCAAGTTGCTGACATGCTGAAAGCGGGCATTATAAGACCCAGTCAGAGCCCGTACTCGAGTCCAGTCATTTTGGTAAAGAAGAAGGACGGGAGTTGGCGGTTTTGCGTGGACTACCGGGCTCTGAACAAAGCGACGGTTCCGGATAAATTTCCGATCCCAGTTATTGAAGAATTGCTGGATGAACTCAAGGGGGCCAGATATTTCTCCAAACTGGATCTGAAGGCCGGCTATCATCAGATAAGGATGGGCGCCGCGGATATCTCGAAGACGGCCTTCCGAACCCACCAAGGCCACTTCGAGTTTCTGGTGATGCCATTTGGGCTAACAAATGCGCCGGCCACCTTCCAAAGTGCGATGAATGATTTAATGGCAGCTTATTTGAGGAAGTGGGTGCTCGTCTTCTTCGACGATATTTTGGTTTACAGCCCCACTTGGGACGAACATCTGACGCATTTGAAGATGGTGTTGCAGCTACTGAAACAGCACGGGTGGGTTGCAAATCCAAAGAAATGTGAGTTTGGAAAGCGACGGGTCCATTATCTGGGTCATCAGATTTCGGAGCAGTGGGTGGAGATGGACCAAGATAAAATTAAAGCAATCGTAGAATGGGGAGCACCGAAGAACTTGAAAGCTTTGAGAGGCTTTTTGGGTTTGACAGGTTACTATAGAAGATTTGTGCAGAAATATGGGGAACTGGCCAGACCATTAACGGAGTTGTTAAAAAAGGGGAAGTATGAGTGGACGAAGAAAGCCGAAACAGCCATGGCAGCCCTGAAGGCCGCTATCACATCTGCACCAATTTTAGTACTACCTGATTTTACTCTGGAGTTTCACCTCGAGTGCGATGCTTCAGGGGGAGGTGTTGGTGCGGTCTTGATGCAAAACCGGAAGCCCATTGCGTTTTTTAGCCGAGCTTTGTCCACAGGATCTCTGGCAAAATCCATTTATGAAAAGGAATTAATGGCTTTGGTGATGGCCATTCAACACTGGAGGCCGTATCTGTTGGGGAGAAAGTTTGTGGTGCATACAGATCAGCGCAACCTTAAATATCTGTTGGAGCAGAGGATTACAACTTATAGTCAGCAGAATTGGATAGCCAAATTGATGGGCTATGATTTTGACATAGTGTACAAACCGGGGAGTGCAAATAAAGTAGCGGATGCCTTGTCTAGAAAGGGCGAAGGGGAGATGGAAGAGCTGGAGATGAGCACTATATCCCGACCATATTGGCATGATTTCCAAGACGTTTTGAAGGAAGTAGAGGCGGATGACACACTTAGAAGGATCATCGAAGATGTAAGAAGGGATCCGAATACACATGCGGCCTATACTTTGGAGAAGGACCGCTTGCATTATAAGGGGAGGTTGGTTTTGTCGGCCAAATCCAGCTGGATTCCTAGATTGTTAGCTGAATTTCACGTGACGAACACTGGGGGACATTTGGGAGTATTTCGAACATACAGGAGAATCGCTCAGTCCTTATATTGGGTGGGGATGAAAAAAACGGTGACCGAATTCGTGGCTGCGTGCGTGATCTGCCAACAACATAAGTATCTGGCAGCATCACCTCAAGGGTTATTACAACCGCTGCCCATTCCGCAGGCGATTTGGGAAGAGGTGAGCCTAGATTTTATTGTTAAGCTGCCCAAATCTCAAGGCTTTGACGCTATCTTAGTGGTGGTAGATAGACTGAGTAAGTATGGCCACTTTATCGCGTTGAGACATCCTTATTCAGCACGTACAGTGGCAGAGACGTTCACTCAAGAGGTAGTCCGATTACATGGGATTCCTACATCGATTGTAAGTGATAGGGACCCTCTATTTCTCAGTATATTCTGGAAAGAACTCTTTAAACTGCAGGGTACCCAGCTCAAAATGAGTACAGCGTACCATCCAGAAACGGATGGTCAAACAGAGGTGGTGAATAGGATTCTTGAGGGGTATTTGAGGTGTTTTTGTTCCGAACAACCCAGGGGATGGAAGACAGTTTTACCTTGGGCAGAATACTGGTACAATACCAGTTATCAGGCTGCAGCGAGATGTTCCCCTTTTGAGATTGTGTATGGACGTTCCCCACCAGCGTTGAGTCGATTTATTCCAGGGGAAACAGCGGTTGAAACGGTGGCGCAAGATTTGATTACTCGTGATGAAGCGCTGCGGCAATTGCAGCAACATCTTAAGCAAGCGCAGGAGGCTATGGTACAACAGGCGAATAAAAAGAGGAGGGAAGCGGATATTAAGGTGGGCGACTGGGTTTATTTGCGGATCAGGCCCCACAAGCAGACTTCCATGCCAACCCGTTTACATCCTAAACTTGCAGCACGTTACTTTGGGCCTTTCCAGGTGTTACAACAGGTGGGCAAGGTTGCTTTTTGTCTACAGTTGCCCAAGACAGCTAGGATTCATCCGATCTTTCACGTGTCTCAGTTGAAGAAGGCGGTGGGGGAGCAGATAGTGGAAAAGGAATTACCAAGGGAGCTGCAAGCTGAGGGGCCCCTATTTTGGCCTGTGCGAATTTTGGAAAGGAGGCAACGGCAGTTGGGTGAAGTTGCAGTCCCCCAAGTCCTGATAGAGTGGCAAGAAGGAGGCCCTGAGGGAGCGACCTGGGAAGATGTGGCTACTATTCAGGAACAGTATCCTGAATTCAACCTTGGGGACAAGGTTGTTTTAGGCGAGGGGGGTATTGATAGGCCTTTATTGGTATATAGTAGAAGGAAAACCGGTACACATACCGATACACAACCTAACTGCCAAGGCAGTTAGAGTGGGTAGTTAGGAGGGTTGTATATAGGGGCCGAGAGGGTAGGTTGAGGGATATAGCGAAGTAAATACTTTTGGTCGTCAGGAACGTGTAACCTGATTGGGAGAGGTTAAGCTCTCTGCATTGTATCTTTGACTGTTTGATGAATAAAGAATCATTGTTTTCAGTACTCTTGTGTGGTGTTTGAGTGAAGAGAAGTGAGTTACATTAGGTTCTTGATTAAAGAACCTAACACATCCACTCATTGCTCACTGCATAAATGTAATACTGGTGATGCTTTCCACAGGGTCCTGCTGCATGTGGATTCCCCAACTACAAAGACAACTTCTTAGGTGGTTTTGCATCTTACATTCGAGAGGAACCGTTATACATGTTGAAATTATTGCTATTATCTTGACTTTGGAAATAGTGGAGAAAAAGTGGTGGAATTATGTCTAGCTCGAATGTGACTCTCAATTAGTCATCTTAAAAACTTAATAATGACTATATCGTTCCTTGGAAGCTCTGTGCGAGATGGCGTAAATGTCTGCTTATTTTCTCTTTTTTAATGTTTTGCTCCTCTTATATTTTTAAAGAAGGAAACAATTTTACAGATAAACTAGGGAATTATAATTACTAGAGTGATGTGCCAAATTTTGTAGTTATGATTTCTATGGGAATAGAACTAGCATGTGGTTCTTTCATTGTGTAATTTTATATTTTTTGAGTATTGGTCCCTTCGAAATCTTTAGTCCCTTTTCTCCTTCAATAAAGACTTATAATGTAGTTTTAGACATCATACTTTCCGTATAAAAAAGAATAATTGTATATATAAAGTTAACTTTAATATATAGAATATCCATTGAATTTCATTTTTGGTATTCTTCTGTCATAGAATAACTATATCCAGAAACTTTACTCTTGGGATTCCTCCTATTGTTTCCCTTTCTCTTGTCATCCTTTCCTCAAATGCATTTCTTTCACACCTTTCGGATTTGTTGCATATTATGTTGACAAAATTGGCGTAAATTGCCCCACCACCACCCACCAGAACTACAATGTCATATATAAGTTTCGGCTCAAATTTCTCAATCACTTGGGACCCATATTTGAGGCTGTCGATAAAATAGCACTTGAAATTGTTCAATTCTAGATTGTTGAGAAAAAACAGCTTAATAATAGTTGCCATTATCAGATTGGTTATGGTTACAACTAGGTTTTCTCTAACTAGGTATAGCAATAATTGCAAAATAAGGCATCAAACCCTTCCCAACAGTTCTCCTAATGCATCCAACAAAACTTTCAAAAAGCAGGTAAGATTTTTGTAGCTATATATATATATGACTTGAGCATGGTGATGCCAGCCTCATGACAGAAAGGAGATTGAGACATGTTGAATAGCATGCATGCGTGCCAATTTAGTTCTAATTAATATCAACCACTAATGTACATTTTTATCAAAGTCTTTCAACTCACTCAAAATGTTAATTATGCATGAAGCAATAAAATGATGAAGTTAGTTTCAACTCTAAACCATTATTAGTTATGACAATAGACGATTTCTTGCATTTCACTTCAGCTAAACAACTTACTAAATTACTACTGCTATCATCATCTCATAATGAATTGCTAATTTTTACTACAAAGTGAATCAACACATCTCAAGATTCTGGACTATTTCAATATCACAGGAAATTGACAAAAGCATTCCTATGAATTACAGAGAAATAAATCACTTTAATGCAGTACAGTGATGCACTGAAATAGAAGAATGTAAAGGGGTGATTAAACAACACAGGTTAACTCATAGTAAATATTTAGAGAAACTGGGCTACCCCATGTTACAATAAACTAAACTCTCGCGTCTTCCTATGACAGAACTATTCATGTTGGCTGTGCATCAAGATATAAGTTGATCTGTAAATTTGGGGTGTCAAAAACCAGAAACTAATATACTAAGATACTGAAATCTATTCATGAATTGAGCTCTCCGAATAGATTTTCTTCCTTACTTAAAGGGCATACTAATCTGTCAAGCATACATAGCATCAAGATATAACTAGAAAAAAGCTCGGCTACCATAAAATACACGTGATCCATCCATTTTCTTATCTATTTCGAACTTGCTGTTGTTATGATTTTGAATCACGTCACCATGGCCATCACTTTCAGGTTTATCAAGGTCCATTGGGATCATCATTTTTGCCAAAGACTCTGTGAATTGTTGCATGCTTCTCATATACATGTCAACTATTTGCTGTTGCATAGCTGATTGCTCAGCCTCCATATTGATGTTCCTCAGTGGAGCAGAAAAAACTTGACCAAACCTTGCTGATTCATTATTTCTTTCACTATTGATCTCCTTTTCCTTGCTTGATGGGAAGTTCGATTGCTTATCATCTCTGGCTCCACTTTCTTTCTTGGAAGTTGGGTTATCTGGACTAGCACCAGAGTTCTCATAACCTTCAACCTTGACTGAAACGTTGAAAAAATTTCTTGACTCACCCCTCAACTTACTCTTGTCCTCAACTGAATCAGATGAGTTTCTATCATCACTTAAGCTTGTAGTAGTGGAGCTTGGGAACGAAGAATTCTGAGTGCTCTCATTTGGAGGAATGGACTCATGATTCTCATCTGAATCTGTTACGGTCATTTCATAATCATTACCTTGAGGAGAATCACCAAGTTGAAGAAATGGTAGAAATCCTACTGAATTAGGCTTTGAAGCAGAAGAACCATTAAAGTCCAAATTGAAGTACTCAGAAACCAATTTCTGGTTCTCCTTCATAACACCGACATCTGGAAATTCAATTCTTGAATACTCAACTGGGTCTGCAATATCTTCAGAGATTGTTGAATCAAGCAAGACAACTTCTGAGGATATGGATGAATTAGTAGCTGATTGTGATAAGGAATTCACCTTGGAACTTGTTGGAAAACATGTGTCCAAAGACACTGTTAATTGGACAGCTCCAGCAGGACAATGGAAAAGATCAGTGGAGGAAAGGCTATAATCTTCAGTCACCTTTCCTTTGCTAACAACTTGTGAAATTTGGACCAAAGCAAATCCCAAAAGCTGGTCTTCCAAATGATTTCTTGACCTGCTAAACATCCAAATCTCACACTTGAGAACAGCATCCATCTGGGTAATCTTCATCCTCAAGTTTTCATTGAATATTGGGTTTTTTCCACCTCTATTTATGACTCTAGTGGAGAGAGTGTCATCTGGGTTGTATGTAAGAGAGAACTTGGCATACACATCCTGATTATCATAGATGCATATGTTATGAATGTTCCTAGCATGATGAACATAGATATCAAGAATCCCTGAGAACTCAGCATCATCATCTGCATGATTCATTGTGTTCGAGTTTGGATTGTACCTGAAGCTGGTAGTTTGATGACTCTGATCGAATGAATTCATTCTAACCTGCTGTTACCACTTCAAACTTTGTTCTATAACTTGCCAGAAAAAGGATCAAGAACAATAAACTATAACACAAGCAGAATTCAGATAGATATTTTAGTTCATCAAAGATAGGGTACTTAATCCAATTTCCCACTACTCTTTTGAATGAATTTCCAAATTCAAAACACCTTTTCCATTACAAAACAAGCTTCCAATCACTGAAAGGAGAGAAAGCAAGTAAAGGGTTAAACAGAACTAGAACAGAGCTTTCTAACCCAGTTGAATGAGTAACAACAGAGAGTTGTTAAAACCTGGTTCTAAATATAGACTGGATGATGGTGTTCTTGTAGGGTGAAGATGTTTATTATGAATCCAACAATTTCAGACAGAAACCAGAAAGGAAAGTGAGAGAAAGAAACAGTTAAGGTGTAATGAAGTGTGTTGTTTTGATGGAGACGAAATCCAGGGTTAAGGAGGATGTTGTTGTAGTAGGTGAAAAAGTGAAGAATGAAAGCATGAAAATGAATAGGGAAAATTATGATGACGTAATGGGTTGGTTGGACCCTTTTTCTTCCATCGATTCGGTTTTTGCTACACTCCTATGAAGTAATTATATACAAGGATAAAAATAAAACAAAATAAGCTTTCCTATTGCATCCTCCTACCTAGGGATATCAAATTCGTTTAATAGGGTATCTCACCATCGGTTAAATTAAAAATTATTGTTTTATCTAGTTTATTGTAACGTGAACTACAAACTTTTCAATTTGACTCTACCAACTATGACTCATAGGTTGACTTATTCGAATTTTGTTTTTTAATTTATTTTATATATTTATTATAATATGTATTCAATCTTTGTATTTGTTTATTATTTATTAATTATTTTATTTATTATAGAGTAAAGCAACTTGATTTGATAAGGAGAATCAAAATGTTTAACTACTTCCTTAATCTTAAACAACATTTTAATCTTTTAAAAATTTCATTGTTAACCTACATAAATTAAAATAATAAATAATTATAATAAAATACACATGAAAAAAAATGTAGGTAATGATTATTGTTGATGATTTATGAATGAACTCACTTTCAATCGTTTAACTTATGAATTAAATAAATTGGCTTCAATTTAATTCAAATTTTTATAAAAGAAAATTATTATTTTTTTCAATCTAGGCACACTTGCTGTGATGATGATGTGAGTTAAACTTATTTTCACATCTCTAATGAATTAGCTGATAACTCCCTTCTACAGATAATATAATTATTAAAATAAATAATTTTTTATATTTGTAAAAAGTAAACAATGAAAAATTAAAATGGTGGATATAAAAATATAACTGAGTGCTGAAATATTACCTTCCAGAAAGATATATTACCTAACTAATCAACCATTTTGAATACAATAGCAAATCAGCATGGATAATTTGAACCTCTTAAGGGTGTGTTGATGATTTGTGAGAGACGATTTGGGGGAAAGTAATTGAATGAATTTGAGGATAATTTTTTTGTTGTTTTTTTGAATGGATTTGTGGATAAATGAGAGTGGATAAATGAGAGTGGATTTGAAAGTAAAGTTTGGGAAAATTAGTATAGGATTTGATTGATGTGACAGATTTAAAAAATTGGTTTAATTTATAAAACTTAAAGATTACCAAAATGCCTCTAATTATTAAAGTAATATAAAATTATATCTGTTAATGTTATATTTAATTGCACAAATGTTTATAAAGAGTAAAAATTTTAAAATAATTATTAAAATTAATTTTTAAAAAGTAAAAAAATTATAATTTAATAAAATGAATTTATTTTTAAATGTAGAATTTGTTTGTAATATAATTTATTATCAAATAGTATGAATTTATTTGTTATGAAAGTAAGATTGACACAGGTAGTGAAGGTGTATGGACGAAAAAAAAGATGTATGAAAAATATGCTGGTTTAATCCCTGACAATACCAAAACATGCAACATAGGGTGTATGTATGAAAGCCATGGGTGCCACACACAATATTCTAGGTCCAAGCCCAAAGCCTCTTTACCTTCAGATTAGAAACCTAGGGTTTCTTCTTTCTCTATTAGAACCAAAGCCTACCACAATTTTTCTTGTGTGTCCTCTAATCCCCTCTCACAACAAAAGGCTTGCTACACATTCTACACCCAGAAGGCTTGCCACATCTTCGACTCCCACTATTGTTCATCCAACACCTTCCAAAGATGCTTCCACTTGAATATATCACCATTGCAACAGTTAAATGCTTCATTCCGCGCATAGGGGTTAACAGCAGTCCAAATATGCTGCTCCGCAATCAAATCCGCATCGGAAGAAAAGGAATAACCCTCCCAGGCGCCTCTGGTGCCGGGAAATCTCAACGGAATTCCTTCGTGCTTGCAAATTGCGGTGTAAACGCAAAGACTCCCAACCAGGTTCATCCAACTGTAGGGAGAAAAGCCAAATATTGTTCCGGCCCTGTGTACGGACCAATGCTAGTGGTATGAACACACCTCCATCCTCTGCGGCCTTTTCCTCAACCCCAAAGCCACCATTGCTTCCATGGGAGACCAAGAACATGTTAACGGCATCAACCCATGCACGTTGACAACGGCACAAAATCGAAAAAACGTTGCCTGGAACCGGATACGCCAAGTCTGTAATCGAATACGCCTGCTTTGCAATTTCTTCCAAATGCTAGTTGGATACGGTATTATGTGGAACCGAATACATGCCCATAAACATCTCTTCTTCAAGCTTTCCTCATCTCCATGCAGTTGCTCCTCATCACCAACCGCGTTCTTCCTCATCCATTAACCACTCTCTTCGTCTTCAACTTAATCACACGGGCTTACTCACATGGTTTGAATCGATTATTTAACCGAAGAATCGAATAACGTTCAAACGTTAATATTTCCTTTATTTATATTATGGATGACTAAATATTGTCATATAAGTCTTTTGTGCCTAAATCATCGCAAATCACAGCAAAATACCGAGATGAACCGCATAGTGAAATCTCGCAAATCGTTGCTTTTCTCTCTTTGCAAATCAACGCAAGCGAACATCACTTTTCTCGCAAATCTGTCCGCGCTAATTACTGTAAACAGGAAATCACCTTCAAACGAACACAATGCTAATAAGAAAGATTTCTTATATGTTAGGGTCAGCGAGTAAAACTAAAATTATATATCAATTTTATGTGCCTTCTTTTCTGTTTCTTGATAATTCTTTACTTTATTTAATGTTCATATATTATATTAATTGACGTAATACAAAATTTTGAAGACACGAATGAAAGGTAATTTTATTCCGAAATTTACAATAAAAAATAAATAATTAGAATGATAATAAATGAAAAGTTTAAGAAAATAAAAGTATTTAATTAATACAAAAATAAAAAATAGAAAAGACATACACCACATAAATAAATGGAAATAAGATATAGAGTGAAACGTATACTTTTAAAATTTCCTTTAATTCATTTCTCTCACGCATCACTGTTTACATATTTTCATCTCTCATTTGTTACAAAGGGAAAGAAATGTAGGGATGGGTTAAAATAGTGAAATGATTGAAAACATGTGAGAATAAAGTGAAAGTGAAAAATGTTTAAGTAAAAAAGAATGAGAAACTCCATAAAAAGACAGATAAAATAAACGGAAAACAATACATTTTATTTCCCTATTTAAAAAAATAGAAAATTAAGTGAAATCTCGTGAATATAAAATCTTTAAGGATTTTATCTTTAATAGAAAAACGAATGGTGTGATTCACATGTGTGATTTTTGTTGTCAACCTTTTTTAATGGAATGAGATTTTTTGTTGAGCTATTAATCTTTCTTTTGAGGGTGGGAGACAGAAGAGTTTGTGTTTTTTTCCTTTGCTTGACAATGCAACTTCCAATTTCAGTGATTAACTTGCTCAACTCACTAAGTATTGGCACTGAGGACCCACAAAAACCCAATTGGTCTAATTTCCATTATGAAAACATAGAAAAATGTCTTCTCATTTCTTCTATAATGTCTTTTCAATTAGGCACTTTTTTTTTTCATGGTTCCCTTTATCAAACAGTGTGTAAATGAAATCTATGATAAAGATTGAAGAATGTTATGGTGGACTTATAATAGAACAAAAGCTAAAACACAAAGAACCGTTGGAGCAACTCTAGAAAGCCTCAATCATAGCTAATCATCACGTTCAAAGTAATAAGGGAAACAGGAAATCCGTCAAATGCCTATTGAGTATATAAAAATATTAATGAATATTAATATGTAACTAGCGAGAACAAAAGTTATAGATTTATAGAATATGTGATATAATAATATAAATTTTTTTCAAAAATTAATATGATTTAAGAAGATCGAGATTTTATTATTATAATTTAAATGATTCTGCGGAGGTTTTTAAAAAGGAAAATGATTATTTGACAACAAATTTTTGCCAACTATTTGACAACACCACGTGTTGCAAAATGATTAGCTTAATTTTTAAATGGAACCGGCTTGTTCAGGGGGGCGTTTTTGGAAAGAAACAATATTCAGAAACCCTTTTTGGCGGATTGAGTCTTCTTCTTTCAAAGTTTAGCACATTTGCAAACTCGGTTTTCGTTTTCTGCCACTCTTTCGATTCTCCGGTGTGAGTCTTCTTCTTTCAAAGTTTTTCACTTTTGCGAAGTCGGTCTCCGCTCTCTGCTACTCTTTCGAATATCCTGTTTGAGTCTTTTTGTTTCAAAGTTGAGCACTTTTGCGAAGTCGCTCTTCGCTCTCCACTATATTGAGAATCTCCGCCAGTCTTTTATGACTTTCAAATATTATTCAGAAACACCCGTATTGTGTTTTCGCATTGTTTGAGTTCTATCATTTCCCCCTATTTGGATGTTCGTCGATGGCAACGTTTTGGTATTTCGTACACACCGGCGAGGTGGAAGTTGGTTTTCCGCACACACCGGCGAGGCATGGATTACTATGTTGCTACTTTACTATTGTAATGTTTTTAATACTCAAGTGCTTTATGGAAATTTAAAGTTCTCATCATGAATGTATACATCAACCTTTTGCGGATTATTGTTGATAAATACGTACTTGAATAAACCAAGTTCTGTAATAGACTTCTGAACAAAAAAATCGACAAAAAAGCAGTATTACTTTTGTGAATATTGGGGTGTCTAAACATGACTTTCCAGCCTCTACTCACACTTAAACACTAAAATCAAGTGAAAACCAATGGATTTATGCCAAAAAATTAAAAATTTTGACTATGGTCACCTAGGTTACCACAATTGACACCTCCAGTACAAGTTTCTGTATAAATCCTGGATTTTGTTCGTGTAATCGTTTACCAAGCATTTGTAAACGATTACAAGTGTATTTTTTGGTGCAGAAGTTTCAAGACTTCATCTAAGTTGTTCATCTCATAAACATTGTTCCTTTCCTCAATCATGGGGTGCCCAAACATGACTTTCCAGCCTCTACTCACACTTAAACACTAAAATCAAGTGAAAAACATTGGATTTATGCCAAAAAAATTAAAAATTTTGACTATGGTCACCTAGGTTACCACAACTGACTTCTCTAGTACAAGTTTCTGTACAAATCCTGGATTTTGTTCTTGTAATCGTTTACCAAACATCTGTAAACGATTACAAGTGTATTTTTTGGTGCAGAAGTTTCAAGACTTCATCTAAGTTGTTCATC
Organism: Vigna angularis; assembly: GCF_016808095.1. Taxonomy (NCBI): domain Eukaryota; kingdom Viridiplantae; phylum Streptophyta; class Magnoliopsida; order Fabales; family Fabaceae; genus Vigna; species Vigna angularis. Next base: position 10,193,767 of record NC_068975.1, on the reverse strand, counting down.
TCATAAACATTGTTCCTTTCCTCAATCATGGGGTGCCCAAACATGACTTTCCAGCCTTTACTCACACTTAAACACTAGAATCAAGTGAAAACCATTGGATTTATGCCAAAAAATTAAAATTTTTGACTATGGTCACCTAGGTTACCACAACTGACTCCTCCAGTACAAGTTTCTGTACAAATCTTGAATTTTGTTCGTGTAATCGTTTACCAAGCATCTGTAAATTACAGGTGTATTTTTTGGTGCAGAAGTTTCAAGACTTCATCTAAGTTGTTCATCTCATAAAAATTGTTCCTTTCCTCAATCATGGGGTGCCCAAACATGACTTTCCAGCCTCTACTCACACTTAAACACTAAAATCAAGTGAAAAGCATTGAATTTATGCCAAAAAATTAAAAATTTTGACTATGGTCACCTAGGTTACCACAACTGACTCCTCCAGTACAAGTTTCTGTACAAATCCTGGATTTTGTTCCTGTAATCGTTTACCAAGCATCTGTAAACGATTACAAGTGTATTTTTTGGTGCAAAAGTTTCAAGACTTCATCTAAGTTGTTCATCTCATAAACATTGTTCCTTTCCTCAATCATGGGGTGCCCAAACATGACTTTCCAGATTTTACTCACACTTAAACACTAAAATCAAGTGAAAACCATTGGATTTATGTCAAAAAATTAAAATTTTTGACTATGGTCACCTAGGTTACCACAGATGACTCCTCTAGTACAAGTTTCTGTACAAATCCTGGATTTTGTTCGTGTAATCGTTTACCAATGAGTTGTAATCGATTACAACTGTGTTTTTTGGTGCAGAAGTTCTAGGACTTCACCTAACTTCATCATGTCACAATCATTGTTTCATTCCTCCATCAAATACATCAATACTAATCAAAGTGGTCACTTTATTCATTAACAATTCAAACAAAACCTCATTTCACAATGACAATAACAAAGGAAATTCAATTAACATTAATAATATGTACATTTTTGTATTACTTTCTCTTAACATTGAACAAAATATATTCCAAATTACAAACATTTGTTCATCTATGTACAATTTTGTATTACTTTCTCTTAAGAAATCTATACAAATATCACTCATATTTTATTCTAAGAAATCGAGTGTAAGGAGTCCTAAGCACTCTGTTCTTGTAACGCCTTCGTGACCCCATCCTCACATAAGTCTTCATTGGAGGTGGATTGGTGGACATGCCTCCCGGGGAAAAAAATCTAGTGTTCATGGACAGTTCTTCACATAAAACACTTTGTCCATCATCTCCACAATTAGTGATCGGTGCTTCTCTGTCAAATGCTCGTTCAAAGTAGAAATATACTTTGTTAAAAAGGAGTGACTAACCATCAACAACAAACAAAATAACCAGAACATAAAAGCCCTAAAATAAAAACAACAAAAAATTTAACAAGGAAAACCCAAAATCCAAACCGAAAACGCCATGTACAAAATGAAGGAAGAATGTATTTACCTTGCTCGTCGAAGGACCATGGTTACCGGAACTTTCCATTTTGCACAATACACTCAACAAAGAGGACGACATTGACCAAAACGAAGAAATGTAACGAAAACGTAGAAGGAGAACAACAAGGAAAAGCGACAACCACAAGGAAGAGGGAGACCGAAAAGCAAAAGGGAGAGCTAGAACGAAGATGGTGAACGAGAAGGAAGAAAGAGAACGGTGATTTCTAATGAAATAGGACAAGGGGTATATTTAGAATCCCAAATTTTCTGAAGCTCTCATTAATTTCGATGTCACAATTTCAGAAATAAAAGAAAAAGAATTGGACTAATGCAGCAATGACACCTGGCGTTGTTAAAAATGTGTTAAAATTTTGTTGTTAGAATATCACGATCATTTTAAAAACTAATTTTAATTTGGATTCCGATATTTTAACAACGTTGGTTTGTCAACTTTTTGACAATGTCATGTGGTGGTAGGGGATGTACGTTCTTAAATAAATTTTAATTTATAAATGTAGTGGAAAGGGGCTTCTGGTTCAGAGTTTTTAGCTTCCAAAAATATCCCTTGCCTTGTTCCATCTCTCCCCATTCTGTCATATTCTTCATCGTTCTCTCTCTCGTTTCGTGTTCTCTCTCCATTTTCGTCGTCGAAGCTTTGTTGAAGGTGTTGTGTTTCGTTCTCCCTCCATTTTCATGTGCAATGGCAATGTCTGGTGACCATGATCCTTCGAGCAAGGTAAATGGGTTTCTTCATTTTGTTGATTGCGTTTTCAATTTGTATTTGGGTTTTCGATTTTGTTGATTGCATTTTCGATTGGTATGTGGTTTCTTGTTTGAGTTTTGTATGTTATGATATATTCAGTGATCTTTGATGAGAATATGAATGGTTGTATACTATGATATATATTGTTAAATTTCAGGTTGATGATGATGTTGGTACTTCAAGCAAGGAAACCTTTTCTTCTTCTGTGAAGACACCAACTACTAAAGTTGGAGAGGATAAGAAGGAGGACCAACCAACACCAAAAAACATACAAAAAATAAAACGCAGAGAAAGTTTTATGCGTGCTTTAGCAGATCACGAAAGCATTACAAGAGCAAAACACTTAGGACTCCGTACACTGAAAATAGAGCGCTTAGAATTCGACATGAGTGGTTTTTGTATTGATTTGTTAGAAAGTCATACAACATTGTACATAGATGAACAAATAAGTGTAATGTACCCAATTTTGTTCAATGTTATAAAAGATGCATCTTTGCTTCTATTAATTATTGTTAATGTTAATTGAATTGTTATTCCCTTTGTTATTGTCATTGTAAAATGAGGTTTTGTTTGGAATGTGAATGAAGAAAGTGGTCAATTTGATTGAGTAATCATGTTTGTGATGGAGGAAAGAAAAAATGTTTGTGAGATGACCAACTTAGGTGAAATTCTGAAAGTTGTGTACCCAAAAATAACACTGGTAATCGATTACAACTTGCTCGTAAACGATTATGCGAGTAAAAAGTGACTCTTGTACAGAAACTTGTACTATAAGAGCTAGCTGTGCGCACATAAGTAGCCAAAGGAAATTTGAGTGAGATAACATGCTGTCAACTTTGACCTTTGCTGACTATTTTAATTGTAATTTTTCCCACACATCTCCAAATGATGTGATTCTTTTTTTATTAGAAAAAGACTCAAAACTCTTTCTAAGGACTACTAATTTGTGATTTTTGGACATCTGAGTAGGTGTAGTTAATTCCTTCAAGTTAATGTTTTACACATTTCTGCCACCCCTGACCTTTGCTAGTTGTTTTGCTCATAACTTTCTCCACCACCAAACTCCAAATGAGTTGATTCTTGTTTTGTTGGAATCTAGACTCAAATATCTTTAAAGTTATGTCTTGGTAATCAAGTTTAGGCCTTTTTGGCCATAGTAATCGATTACACGGACTCTGTAAACGATTACACGAACAAAAATCTGGTTTTGGACAAAATCTTATGCTATAGGAGCCAGTTGTGGGCACATAAGTAGTCAAAGACATTTTAGGTAATTTTTTTCATATTTCTTGAATGTATGAGAGTTCTTTTTAATTTTTAAGTGTGAGTAGAACCTGAAAACTGGGTTTTGGGCAGTCCTTGGTGGAGGAAATACCCAATGTTGGTGTCATGACCAAGTTAACATGTTGTCAACTTTGACCTTCGCTAGCTATTTTAATGATAACTTTTCCCACCAACCTCTAAATGATGTGATTCTATTTTTATTAGAAACTAGACTCAAAAAACTTTGCAATGACTACTAATTTGTAATTTGTGGACATCTGAGTAGGTACAATTTATTATTTAAAGTTAAGGCTTTATATATTCCTGCCAACTCTGACCTTTGCAGGTTGATTTGCTCATAACTTTCTCCAACGAACTCCAAATGAGTTGATTCTTATTTTGTTGGAATCTAGACTCAAAGACCTTTCAAATTATGCCTTAGTAATCAAGTTTAGGTCTTTTTGGCCATTGTAATCGATTACAAGGACTCCGTAAACGATTACACGAACAAAAATATGATTTTGGACAAAAACTTGTGCTGTAGAAGCCAACGATGGGCACATAAGTAGCCAAAGACATTTTACGTAATTTTTTTTCATATTTCTTGAAAATATGAGAGGTATTTTTAATGTTTAAGTGTGAGTAGAACTTGAAAACTGGGTTTTGGGCAGTCCTTGGTAGACGAAAGACCTAATGTTTCATGACCAAGTTAACATGCTGTCAACTTTGACCTTTGCTAGCTATTTTAATGATAACTTTTCGCACCGACCTCCAAATCATGTGATTCTTTTTTTATTAGAAACTAGACTCAAAAAGCTTTGCAATAACTAATAATTTGTAATTTTTGGACATCTGAGTAGGTACAATTTATTATTTAAAGTTAAGGCTTTATATATTCCTACCAACTCTGACCTTTGCTGGTTGTTTTGCTCATAACTTTCTCCACCGAACTCCAAATGAGTTGGTTCTTGTTTTATTGGAATCTAGACTCAAAGACCTTTCAAATTATGCCTTGGTAATCAATTTTAGGCCTTTTTGGCCATTGTAATCGATTACAAGGACTCCGTAAATGATTACACGAACAAAAATCTTATTTTGGACAAAAACTTGTGCTGCAAGAGCCAACTGTGGGCACATAAGTAGCCAAAGACATTTTACGTAATTTTTTTCATATTTCTTGAATGTATGAGAGTTCTTTTTAATGTTTAAGTGTGAGTAGAACCTGAAAACTGGGTTTTGGGCAGTCCTTTGTAGAGGAAAGACCCAATGTTGATGTCATGAAACATGTTGTCAACTTTGACCTTTGCTAGGTATTTTAATGATAACTTTTCTCACCGATCTCCAAATGATGTGATTCTTTTTTTATTAGAAACTAGACTCAAAAAGACTAATAATTTGTAATTTGTGGACATCTAAATAGGTACAGTTTATTCTTTAAAGTTAAGGCTTTATATATTCCTGCCAACGCTGATCTTTGCTGGTTGTTTTGCTCATAACTTTCCCCACTGAACTCCAAAGGAGTTGATTCTTATTTTGTTGGAATCTAGTCTCAAAGACCTTTCAAATTATGCCTTGGTAATCAAGTTTAGGCCTTTTTGGCCATTTTAATGGATTACAAGGACTCTGTAAACGATTACACGAACAAAAATCCGATTTTGTACAAAAACTTGTGCTGCAGGAGCCAGCTGTGGGCACTTAAGTAGCCAAAAACATTTTATGTAATTGAATTGGATGTTTTTTTAGGCACGTATAGGTCTATCAAGGTCGCTTATATAATCAATTTTTGTACCAAACACCGATAACCAACTAAAAGTTTCAATGTATATAGTGCAACAATATTAATACAAAATGTATGGTACTAGATCAAAATTAAAATTTTATTCATATAATATATTATCAGTACATATTACCCAACATTTATAATCATCATCTTTTGTATAAAAAAACATGTACAAGTTCCAACTCGAGTGAAAAATTTCTTTTCGATTGAGAGGAAGACCCATGAGAGTGAAAGCAATGCTCCAGACAAAGCAAAAATAGTTGAGAGAGACGAAGAAGAGGAAAATGTCGCCAAGTCGAAAACAACAACACGAAGACGAAATTTCTTTCGATGGATAGAAAGACGAGAATGAAAGCAACACTCCACAGAAAGTAAAAAGGGTGGAGAAAGATGAAGAAGACAAAAATGAAAATGATAGGAAGAGAGGAAGTCTGAAGTGAAACCTCATAATGAAAAAGAGAATCTCAAATGCCTTTCCAAAAATACCCTCCACGATAAATTTCACCTTTTTAATAAAATATTACAAACTAACAAATAAAAAGACACCATGTCTCGTTGTCAAAAATTTCTCAACTTTGGGTTGTAAAAAAACTTTTTCCTTTTAATTTCTTCGTAACCTACACAAATTATGATAATTCTTTTACCCTTTTTTATTCTTTCCCTCCAAAATTTTGCGCGAGTTCTTCAATCTCCATAGGCGTTGTAGAGGAGCTCGGCGGCGCCGGTCTCGGAGGCGGCGAGGAGTTCCAGGTCTGCGTTGGACCGGACGAAGGAGTCGCAGACCTACGAGGCGACTATGAGGCGATTATGCTCTACGCCGGAGATGTCGGTGGTTTCCACAATGGTGGTAGGGGAGAAGCCTTTGCGAATGAGGGAGATTATGAGGGACGCGTACTGGTACCAGAGGCCGAGACGGTTGGCGAGGATTTCGATGCGGCCGGCGATGTCGAGGTTGCCGTATTGTGATGAAGGGGTTCTAGCGGAGGGCGGAAGGGTTGGTAGATGATAACAGTTGAAAAACTATTATTTTCATGCTTAAAATTGACACAAAAAGCAACCTTTACACTTAGAAACTAGCTTGAAATCATGCTTTTATCCATATTTTCAGAAATAAGAGAGCTGGACAGGTTTATGCTTGATTTTAGTGTTTTTGTGCAGGTTTTAAGGTGAATTTAGTGAAAGAAGTGAAGAAATAAGAGAGTTGAAAGTGAATTTAATGGTTTTGTGCAAGATTCCCTTGATTTTGTAGGCTAATTGAATGATTTGAAAGAAGAATTGAAGTATCGAATGATTGGAATGCTGAAAAGTCAACCAGAAACCAGAAAAGTCAACCAGTCAACCAGAAAAGTCAACCAGTCAACCAAAAAAGTCAATCAATCAACCAGAATACGAAAAAAGTCAACCAGACGAGTTTTGGGCCAGTTTTACGCGATTTTATGATCTGTTTGGGCCTGGACCTGTTTTCTATTATTTTTATGTCCTATTTAAAGACCTAGATGTCTTAGGGTTGGGATCTTTGGCAGAAACGAAACAAACACTCTCTCTTCCACCCCTTTGAAGGAGGATCTTGAACGTTGGTGGATTTTAGGTCAGGCTCGTGACGTTAAACAAGCGCTACCTGGGAGGCAACCCAGTTGATTGATTGTTTTTGCTTGTTTTACTTTAGTTAGGGTTTGCATAAGTATTTTAAACATTGAATTGTAGGGAACCAGTGAGGGGCATGTCTAGGAGGCACGTAGGTTAAGAAAAGAAGGAGAAGAGCACTTCACGAAAGTGCCGCTGAGCGGTACTCTCGTAGAATGGGCTTTAGTTCCCCTTAGCGGGACCCGAGCCCATTAGGGTATTTTATACCCTAAGCTGCGCATAAGCTTCTATTTTCAGGCTCTTCTCTGCACACACAATCCCACATACCTTTTGCAAGGTTCTCCACATCTTTTCCCTCTTCCCTCTTGAGAAAATCTCCCTTTCACTCACTTTCTCACTAGTTTTCCATCTAAGTTTGGGGTTGGGAGAGAGCATCATTGAAGGGGATGATTTCTTCAGTGTGGTTTACTAATGCTTAACAATGTATCTTTTGGTTTTGTGAATTATGTTTGATGCAGGGATGGCCTCCTCATCGGGCAAAAGGAATCAAGACTATAAGATCCAAGAAGAGGAGGATACAAATGATAGCTCAGATTGAGGAGGAGCTGAGATAGCATTTACTGATGAATGCTATCATATGCTTATGCTTATGATTGGTTTAAGTTTTCTGAACTTATTTGTTTTTTGTTTTTAGATTAGGGTATGATGTACTCTATTGGACACCTGGTTTGTGTGATGGTTTGCTATTAACTGTGATTGTGTGATAAGTAATGCTTGATGATGCTTATTGAGTGATTGATGTTGAGATAGATGTGCACATAAAATGCTTATACAGGTGAGTCACAAGCTTTGTGAACAAATGCAGGATATCATGATTGTGATTGTGAAATTAAGCAGGATGTGTATGTCAAATGTGAATGAGCTTATATGTGAGGTTTTGAGCTCCAGAGTTTTTATTGATTGAATGCTATTACTTTGGAAACATGAATGATTTTGCTCAGGTTTTCTATGATTGAATCAATTTCTTGTTTTGCATCATGTGATCAAGGCCGTTTGTTGGAACCCTTTTTATTGGCCAAATTCATAAAGTTAGCCCACTAAAAGAGAACACTTTGTGTTCTATCCTTTGAACCCTTAGCCTTGAACATACACTGAAAACCCTTGATTGAAAATCTTTACCTTGAGTTAAGTAGAAGATATTGTGTGGTATTGTTAAATGTTCAAGTTTGGGGTTGTTGGGAAAACATGAAAAAGGAAAAGCATTGAGCTAAGAGCTAAAAAGTAAGAATATGCAAAGAAGAAGAAAAAAAAAAGAAAAGAAAAAGAAGCAAAGCTCAATGCAAATGCAAAAGAAAGTTGGGAATGAATAAGAATAATTGTGTTGTTATGATTCTCTTAACTCAAGGATTTTGTGATCCAGAAAAACCAATTTTCTTGTTAGCCCAGCCACATTATAAGCCATTGAAAAGTCCTTGTGATGATGCATGCTTGTGAATGTTTTTGATTGTGGTAAAATGAAAGGCAAAGTTGATTCATGTAACATTGTGATAGTGGAGTGAATGAGTGAAACACTTTACCTCTTATACACTTGTGTGTTGAGTGAAACACTTTACCTAGTGAGGAAATATTCCGTAAGCACATGAACATCCATGCTTAATTGATTGATCATTCATGAAAAATAGCATTTGTTGGAATTTAAATGACTTTGTGAACACCAAAGCATGTGCACATCTTGATTGAACTCTTGGTCATAAGTTTGAGTGAAGTTGTTACTTATCTTGAAAAAGAGGATTTTTGAATGAGTAAACCATCATATGAATTGGTTGAAGATTGAGTTACATCTTGTTTGCTTGAGGACAAGCAAAGTTCTAAGTTTGGGGTTGTGATAACAGTTGAAAAACTATTATTTCCATGCTTAAAATTGACACAAAAAGCAACCTTTACACTTAGAAACTAGCTTGAAATCATGCTTTTATCCATATTTTCAGAAATAAGAGAGCTGGACAGGTTTATGCTTTATTTTAGTGTTTTTGTGCAGGTTTTAAGGTGAATTTAGTGAAAGAAGTGAAGAAATAAGAGAGTTGAAAGTGAATTTAATGGTTTTGTGCAAGATTCCCTTGATTTTGTAGGCTAATTGAATGATTTGAAAGAAGAATTGAAGTATCGAATGATTGGAATGCTGAAAAGTCAACCAGAAACCAGAAAAGTCAACCAGTCAACCAGAAAAGTTAACCAGTCAACCAAAAAAGTCAATCAATCAACCAAAATATGAAAAAAGTCAACCAGACGAGTTTTGGGCCAGTTTTACGCAATTTTATGATCTGTTTGGGCCTGGACCCGTTTTCTATTATTTTTATGTCCTATTTAAAGACCTAGATGTCTTAGGGTTGGGATCTTTGGCAGAAACGAAACAAACACTCTCTCTTCCACCCCTTTGAAGGAGGATCTTGGATGCTCAGGCTACCTCTTCACCTTTCTAGGGTTTTATCCTTCATTCTTTCATTATTGTTCATCTAGGTTCACCATGAATATGGTGAACTAAACCTTGTATGTTTGTTGGGGAATCAATGTAATCTTTTGAAGCTCTCATATATGGAATTTGTGCTTGCATCTTAATCTAAGATTTATGCTTTCTTTCATCATTAGTTAGGGTTTTTCCTCTTTGCTTAATGCTTGCTTTGTTTAACTCATTCAATGCATGATTATTGATTTTGTCGATACGGGAACGTACGAGGAAGTCTAGATCCGGGGAATCTCTCCCAATATTATATTGGTTGTCGTTAAGCTCCTGTGCTAAGAGAACTAATTATTAGGAATGCTAGGAATCGTATGAACTCGTAATTAGGGATATGCCTTCTTGACAAGGTAATTTAGAGAGTGGCATTAACAATGATGATTTGAATGTTGAATTCCTAAAATATATGAGAGTGGATGAGATGAAATTGACCCCCAACAACATATTCATCCATATATTTCATTGAAAGTATTTGTCTTTTGCTTTTGCCATTGATCAAAACCTCATGCATACATGTTTATTTTCGTCTTTTGCATAGTATAATCCAATTATTTTGTTCTTAAGTCTTAGCTAATCAACAAACCACACAACTAAACTAGGTCGTGAGTCCTATGGGAGAACGATACTTGGTCTTACCAAGTTTATTACTTGAACGATTCAGTCATACTTGCCGATTGTAAAACAAGTTTGTGACATCATAATTTGGTGATCATAAATTTGTCCATCAGTAGACTTGGTGCTGCAGCGGCAGAGGTAGCGACTGATGCTTCTAGAAGGAAAAAGGGTTGATTATAGCAGATATGGTTTTGACGGAATGACGACGGTTGGTGAACGATGAAGAGCTTATGAGAAAGAGATCATTGGGATTATTGGGTTTGAGGCTGAGAATGGAATGCCGTCTGTCCATAAGTTCTAAAATCTAACAATGGAAATTCTAAGCATATCGTCTACCACTTCTACAATTATAATGATACAGGAGGAAAATTGACTATTATTATGTATTAGCTATAAAGCTAATAAATCTATACAATAATATTCTCAATTAAGTAAAACCGAGCATTTTACTTAATTGATAGACATCATAACATGATTGAATCTTTAGCAGCCAAGTCTGTTGCATTATGGTATCCCTAACACAATTTGACTATGGAGTGAAAATGTGCACACTTTATATTATAGAGGTTTTTACTGTAAAGAATAATTGAACTTTTCACAAATGGTTGAACTGTTTCAGACTAGAAGGGCTCCTAATATTTATTCTGCTTCTACTATCACAGGGTTTCGAGCATATGTCAGATTAGTACTACCAGTGAAAATTGCTTGAGGGATAAGGAAAAAGAGCTAAGAGTAGAGTTCCATGAAACAAATAGCACATACATGTTATCCTCTACTCAGGAAAGAATCACAGGGATAGTTCGGTAAGGACTCTCAACCAAATTGCTAACATTCTCAACCCAGTTTCTAGATACATAAGATGGTGTGAGTGGACAAAGCCAGAGTTTGGATTTACAAAACTAAACATTGATGGTTCTATCAACAGATACAATGCTAGTTTGGGAGTGCTGCTTCGTGATTATAGGGGTAAAACAATGTGCTTTTGTCTCTAAAGTGCCTCAAGGAGATGTTTTCTTTGGTTGAACTGTGTGCCATTTGGAAAGGCCTTGAACGGAAAGGATATTGTAATATAATTTAGTTTTATTTTAATATTATAGCTTCCTAACATATTGTTACATGAAGAAAATATTATTTTAATAAAAAACATAAATGGAGGTTTTAAATCTCTCCAAATAAATAAAATAGTTGCAAATAAATAAGGTGGCAAACCTTTACAAAATAATAGTTACCAAGAATGCACTAGTAAAAAAAGGAGTTTCTAACGCGCCATATACGCTTCGGTTTCGTAAAAATCGAAGCGCATAAAAAGACGGTGGCAGTTTTGTAATAAAAGCAAAGGTATACGCCTCGGTTCTCCACTAACTGGTGCCTAAAGCAGTAACTATCTCGGTATCTAAGTGAATCGAAGCATATAACTCTGCGATATTCCCAATACTGCCTTGGTTTCCCCTAACCGAGGTGTATGCTTTTTTAATAATTTTTTTTAAAGGATTAGGCATTGGGTGGCAGCACAACCGAGGCAGTAGTTTGGATATTGCCTCGGGTTTTTGGGAACCGAGTTAGTAGGCCTAGTCTAGGGCAGTAAAAACATATGCCATTGTTTTCCTTCGCGTGTTTCCCCTACGTTGCTGCCTCCACAACTATGATGCTTCCTCCTTTGCTGCCTCCAACCACTTCAGACGTTTCTGCGTTTCTACTCCCTCCGCCGCCTCCTCCCTCCGCCGTTGCCTTCGTATCTTTGGCGCATTGCTCTCCACTTCGCTGCCGCAGACAACGAGGAACTCAACGTCGAAGAGAGGAATCTCCTCTCTATAGCCTACAAGAACGTGATTGGAGCGCGCCGCGCCTCGTGGCGCATCATCTCCTCGATCGAGTAGAAGGAAGAGCCGCGACAACGAGGATCATGTCACCGTCATCCGCGACTACCGATCCAAGATCGAGTCCGAGCTCTCCAACATCTGCGACGGTATTCTCAAGCTCCTCAACTCTCGCCTTATTCCCTCGGCTTCCTCCGGCGATTCTAAGGTCTTCTACCTCAAGATGAAGGGCGATTACCACAGGTTCCAACATCAGGTCTCCAACATCAGGTTCAACCTTCTTTTCCATTTCCATTTCTTTTTTTTTTTACTGATTTCTTGATTCAGATCTATTCATGAGGTTGAAAGTAGGGGAAGGGGGAATGGCGGGGGTCTGACAGTGAAAACTAACCCAACGGCTGGAGGCAGAGTCGACGGTGGAAGCGTCGGACTCGTCGCACTCGGGGATGGTGGAAGTCGCGACGTGGTGGCGGCGCGAGGGACTGGAGGGGGCGGAGGTGGCGAAAACAGAGTGGCGGAAGGAAGCGTTGGAGAGGGAATCAAAGTCAGCCTTGCGCTTGGAGGGGTGACTGGGGGACTGTTGGATATCCTTAAAGGAGGAAGGTTGGCGGGGATTGAAGTTATGTTGCGGATGAATGGGATGAGAAAGGAAGAGGGGTTTGCGTCAATGCGAGTGGGGCTGGGGAAGATGAATGGGGGAGAAGGAAGGAGCTATCTTGTTTGTGGAAGAGGTTTTGAGGCGCGAAATCCCTTATGCTTCGGAGGATAAAGAAGGGCATAAAGAAGGGTCAACCATGTATCTTGCTTGGAAGATGATGGTAAGCAGATTTTTTTCACTTTGTTAGATAGTTAGTTAGCTCTTGTTTGAAACATTGAATATAGTATTGAGTAAAGTCTTTGTTCTGGTTAGCTCTTGTTCTGGTTAGCTCTTGTTCTGGTTAGTTGATGGAGATCTTTGTGACATTGCTCTTGCCATTTGTGCTTCACATTGCTATCTGCTTTGCCCTTTTGCATCAAGTTATTGATTGGATTGTTCTGCCTTCATCAAGGTTCATTTGTTTTATTTCTCACTTCATTGACTTTGTTAACCAACAAACAAGACTTTTATAACTAGAAACACCGTAACTGGTATCAAATTATCATAACTAGCAACTTGCTAAAAAAATTATCATAAATTGAAACAAAATTCTGACTTGACGCACATTTCAAGGTATACACGTGAAGCCTCCTTCATACTTCATCAACATTCATATATTTAACTCAAGTAGTAACAACTTAGCCAGAGTTTCAAAGCAACCTTCAACTTTTCTATTCAACACTTTCTATTTTCTCTTGTTTAGACACAAGTTGGCAAATAAAGTCTTTCAGTCATAAACCTAGCAGTAAGCTGGGGCCAAATTTTTCTCTTTCTGTGGGAATATATTATTTTCAACACTATCAACTTTATATATAATCCTTAAAGTTTCTATATCTAGCTGCTTCATTTCATAAGCTCTTCTTTGAGCTTTCAAACTAGAGCTTTCCTGCCATCATCATCAACATGAGTTTTTATCTACTTTTTTTTTCTTTGGTTTCTTGCCTTTTGTTTGATCTCTTCTTCGGCTTGGGGAGCTACTCTGCCTCAAGATGAAGGTACACAACTCATTCATTATATAGGAATATATTTTGGATAAAACTTTTAAAGAAAATGAAAAGAAAAAAAAATGAAATTGACTTCATTACAAATTAAAATTAATTTATAAAAATTGTTTGGATTTTCCTTTTAGTATCCAACCTAATATTTTAACTATATAAAGATGTCATGTTTAATTTTGTTTTTCATATTTTTCTCTAGTAGAAAGTTTTATAGAGTATTTATGTTTATAAAGTTAAAACTAATTTCTTGTTTGGCTTTGATACACAGTGGAAGTAATGAAAGAGATAGGTAAGAGACTTGGGAAGAAGGATTGGGATTTCAACGTAGATCCATGCACTGGACAAAGAAATTAGACTTCATCTATTCAAAATGCTGTGAAGTGATTACAGTTTTCTGCTGACTGTGATACATTTTATAGTTGCTTATATGAATTCTTAGAAATTTGATAGATATATAAATATATATATATATATATATATATATATATATATATATATATATATATATATATATTATTTGATGTTATATGAAATAAGTATACAGGTGCAAATAATGTTAAGAAATTACTAATTTTACAAGATTTTTTATGTTTTAATAATTCTGCTCCAAATAATGTTAAGAAATTGGCTAGTTTTTTTTTTGTTGAATTTTCCAACATACTGCCTCGGTTCAAAAGAGAACCGAGGCGAAAAGTCATTTAAAAAAAAAAGGCAAAATTCTATTCCTCGGTTACTTTTGAACCGAGGCAAAATCTTATCCCTTTTGCCTCGGTCGACAACCGAGGTAAAAAGGATAGACTTTTTGCCTCGCCTGTATATGCCTCGGTTCGAGAACCGCTGCCTATGAGCAAAAATAACCGCTGTCGTTTCCCTTGACTGTACTAGTGATGACTACAACTTTCGAAAAACAAAAATTTTCAAAATATAAATTGGATATAACATAAACTCTTATAAATTAAAATAAAAACTTTTACATAACAGTATTTTTCGTACTTATTAGGTTTAATGATTCTTACATTTATATCTTTAATTTCTTTTGTTTTTTATATTGTTTTTATCTAATTGAATTTTTATTTTTGTAAAATGATTCAGTATAATATCTTTGATTAAATTGACATTAACATTGAAAGTGATTAAATGCCAAAATATATGTTTGTCATATATTAAAATTGAAATATTATCTTAGAACTTTCTAATTTTGACATATGAAACATTTTAAGTAGAAGATGATTAAGATTTTGACATGTGATATTTTAAGATAACATTAATTCTAGTTTAATGAAAGAGATTACATTGAATATCTTTTTTAAACATAGGGACTTAATTGAGATTTTTATTTTATAAAATGAAGACTCGAGTGAGTAAAAAAATATAAAGACTAAAATAAATAAAAAACATAAATATAAAAATTAAATTACTAATTAAATCTTAAAATTAAAACATACCTCATGAAACTATGAATATGACTATATATATATATATATATATATATATATATATATATATATATATATATATATGTTAAATATATTATTTTTATTTTATTTTTATTTTTTATCTTAGTTAGTTTGTTATTATTATTTATTTATATTTTTGGCTTAATCCATATTTCTTTTATTATAAATAGAGCATCTATTTGTATATTCAACACAAGGGAGATTAATTTCATACATAGTTTTCACTATATTTAACATGGTATCTAGAGTCTGAGGTTCTTTAAAAAATTTTTTGTTGCCTTGCCACTATCTCATCGCTGTCGACGGCGGTGTCGTCTACCGTTGTCGGTGGCGTCGTCGCATACTACTATTGTCTATCGTTGTCACCACTAGAGTTTTAGTTTCGACCAACGATCATACGATATTGATCATCTCAGCCAGGTGACTATAGTGTCGTCAGCAACAACTTCATCGGAGCTCTTACGCGCTCTTAGCGCCTTTTAAAATATTAGAACTGCTCCTTTTTCTGTCGTGCGTGGTGTGATATAACTTGAATTTCATCATTGATGCAATAGCTAGGAGAATTCTGATAGCTTCCAATCTAGCCATAGGAGCATACGTCTTACATAATCGATTCCTTCCTCTTGGTAGTAACCTTTTGCTACTAATCTGGATTTGTTCTTAATAATTTATCCAAAGTCATCCATCTTGTTGTGAAATAACCATTTAGTTCCAATGAGTTGTTGAGTCTTTTTGCTTGGAACAAGTTACCAAACATTGTTTCTCTTGAATTGATTCAACTCATCTTGCATGACCATAAACCAGTTCTCATGTACCAATGCATCATTTACATTCTTTGGCTCGTTCTGTGACACAAAAGCAACATTCATACAAAACTGGTTTAGTTGTCTTCTACTAGATACACCTCTAGAGATGTCACCAATGATATTGCTCGTTGACACATTCGTTGGAGTCTTCCATTCCTTTACAGGCCCAATTCTAGGAGGATCTTTAGTGACTTATGGACTTTGATCCTTTTGAGTCTCTTCACTTTCCTGTTCTTCTCCTGCAGAATCACCTGCATCTATACGATTTCTGGTATGCATTTTGTTAGTAGCATGCTCAACATGTTCATCAAATGCAACATGTACAAACTCTTTAACACATAAGGTTCTTTTATTATACACTTTTTAGGCTTTGCTAGAAATAAAGTAACTAATGAAAATAGCCTCATCGGTTTTTGAATCAAATTTACCAAGACTCTCTTTACCGTTGTTGAGCACAAAGTACTTGTTGCCAAAGATTCTCATATGAGTGATGTTGGGTTTTCTTCCTTTAAACAACTCATAAGGTGTAAGCTTCAACATTGGTGTAATGATTGTTTTGTTGAGCACGTAGCAAGCTGTACTGACTGCATTTGTCCAGAGGTATTTAGGCATATCCCTCTCATTTAGCATGGTCCGTGCAAGCTCCTCCAGGGCTCTATTTTTTCTCTCTACCACACCATTTTGCTAAGGAGTTCTAGGAGCAGAGAAGTTGTGAGATGTCCCCATTTCAGCACAGTATAATTGTCAAAGTTTTCACTTGAGGTCTTTTTCATTTTGTATCATAAATGCAAAATTCTTGAATATCCTTAAAGTATCACTTTTGACAGCAAGAAAAAAAGTCCAGGTATATCTAGAAAAGTCATCTACATTACCAAACCATAAAGATTTCCATCAAGGTTTTTTATTCTTGAGGGTCCAAACAAATCCATATGAAGCAACTCAAGAGGTCTAGTGGTAGATATTTCTCTTTTGGTTTTAAAGGATGTTTTTGTTTGCTTTCCCTTTTAACAAGCATCACAAAGCCTATCAGAAACATATTTTATATTTGGTAGACCAATTACAAAATTCCTAGAAACAAGTTTATTTAATTGTGCCATATGAATGTGAGCTAGCCTTTTTTGCCACAACCAAACATCATCATCTTTAGACAACAAGCATATAACTGATTTAAAGGATGTTTTCCTAAAATCAATCATATAGATATTATTACACCTTTTTCAAATTAGCAGAAGTTCATCTATTGAACTATTGCAGATAAAACAGTGGTTAGGTTCAAAAGTAATTTTTAGCCCTTTATCACATAATTGACTTATGCTTAGAAGATTATGTTTTAAACCTTCAACAAGCAACACATTTTCAATCACATATGAGGATAGTGTTTGAATTTTACCAATTCCAACAATTTTATCCTTATTATTGTCTCCATATGTAACGTGGCTGCTTGTCTTGTGAGATAGACTGATGAATCTTGTTGGATCACCTGTCATGCGTCCATAACACACTGTCCAGATACCCCATTGATTGCTTTTCTTCTTGATCTGCACACGTTTCAACAGTGTTTGATTTGACCATCATGCTTAGGTTTGTTCGCTACAGATGTTGATCCTTACATAACTTCTAAACATCCTTGAGATTGATATCGTTTTCCTTGTATTCATCATAAATCTGGTGAACTTTTCTACCAACAGGTTTGATTCTTTTCCTTCAGATTTCAGAGTGTTGGTGCTTCTTTCTCCTTCTTGAGTAGATTTCTGAGATGATTGTGCCTGTTAAAATAGAATGGCTCAATTTCTCACACCAAGAGGGGAGGGGGGAGGGGTGAATTGGTGAAATGTAAAAATAAAATCTTTTATAATCTTTTTCACAAAACTGATGCCTTGATACTTTTCTTGAATCACAAGGTAAAAGATTTTCAATGCAGCGAAAATTGAATCGAATGAATGCAGAATGTAATTGATTGAATAAAGAGAGTAGGGATGATAAAATTCAAACACCATGCTTTTATACTGGTCCGGCCATATCCAGTGTCCTTCCAACCACAGGAAGCCCATGCACTATAATGATCAAGGTTTTTACAATAAGGCTTTTATAGTGACCACACGTCAAAAATATAAAACACCTCTATAACCCTCCAATCAAAATATTGGCAATACACAACAAGACCAGCAACAAGAATCCCCTCTTCTGCTGTCTAAACCCTTTGAGACACTCTCAAAGTCAAGAACGCCGCACGCTCTTCTTCCTGTAATCACAACAGGGAACTTCAAACCAATCTTCAAAAGATTGTAGAATCTGATCTCTCAATGACACCTAAATGTGCAAGTTGATCAGCATTTGAAAAACACAACAATCTTGCTCTTCAAGAAATCACAAGTAGTTGATCACCACGGTCACTCTTGTTTCTTGGAGCTTTTCTTTACTTTCTATAAGATCACAACTTTCTGCAAAAGATATGAAAATTTTAGAATCACAAAAGTTCTTAAAGAAATCAAATCTGCGTCAATTTATAGAATAACTCATCTCAAACACATTTTAATCGAATTAGCTACTAATGCATTCGAATACAACAATTCTGTTATAACAGTTAGTAGCAATCATGACAATTAACTGAATGCGCAATTAACGCAGTCCACTAACATTTAATGCTTAGTCAACACAATAAAACATATGACCGTTAGACAGTTATGTCAAGCATTAAGAGTAATTCAAAACAATAACTAACTTAATCGAATGTAGCACAGATGCAATGGATTATGCAACAGTGTTAAGCATAGTTTGAAAAACTTTCTCTTTGAAAACACTCACAGCACATTTGAAAATAGTTTGTGCAAAGACACGAGTTTTAATCGATTCACCCCATAATGAAGTCGACTTAAAACTGTTGTTTTGCCACACATTTAAAGTTCAACATTAGTTCTTGTGGTTTTCCTTTTCAACATCAAATGTCATGCATTCACACATAAAAACACATATGTAGCACAGTGATATGCAATGAACAACACAAACATATGCTCTCATATATGCTTAAGAAGATTTAACACAGTGATCAAAAGCATATAACATGTAAATATGGAACATGTAACACAGAATATACATGTGTTATTAATTATATGTTGTCATCATCAAAAACTCAGATATTACTGAGATTGTGGGTTAAGCTAAAACCTTTGCTCCCCCTATCAACAATCTCAACAATCTCTCCCTTTTTTTATGATGCACAACCATGATTAATAAACAACCATGTTGCGTAAATCAATACATATTATCAACCAATTACCAATCATCATAATTCTTCCCCTTTGGACATTAGCAAAAAAGGTAAGAAAAAAGTGATTGATACACAAATAATCAGTAACATAGAGATGCATCAGATATATCAAAAACAAATTATGATGCTCCCCCTGACAATATTATTCACATGATTTAGGATTTTCTCCCCCTTAAATGAATATAGGTGAAGTAGATCAAAGATATGCAATGCTCCCCCTGTCAATATGCATGTTTCAATCTCAAAACACAGATGCACAATGCAGTAATCAGATTATATCAAAGCATATTCCAGCATTGTATCAAAGAAAAATGTAAGATAGTAATAATAGAGCATAATTGATACAATTTCAATCATCAAACACAATTTATTCTTTTATCATCTCAAAGCATAGATACAGCGTATCAACATTAAGATATAAGCAGAATAAACATTCACAAAATATAAAGCAAGGTTTAAAGATAACATATATCCCAAAGTTTGGAATCTTTAACCCCTGTTGGTATTCGATCCGATCTCAGTCGTAGTCAACTTCTTGCTTTCTGTAAGTTGATTTTCCATATCATCTCTGTCAGCAATTGATGTTCCTGCAAAACCTTTCATGATCTTTCTAGATCAAGCATTTTAGAATCAATATAGTGCAGGAATTATCACAGATAATATATGAGAATGCAAATGTATGAATGTAACAGTAAGCAATACTTCATTTGCATACACTCATTGTGTAATCGATTTAAGTGTTATTTGTTTCATTCAATCACAGATATAATTTTTCATTTACAGATTGAGCTAACCATAAACTCTGATTTGATTGATATTTAATCAAGAAGTACAATCAGATCAAGCCAAAACAAAAGTGGCATATAAAGCCAACAATACACACAAAATACAAAAAATACTACAATTAGAACACAAAAGACCAAATGACTCAAAACGTAAACACAAGACTCAAGATGTGTAATCCCAGAGCCCTATTCCGAATCAGACGAGTTCATAGAGTCTTTATCAGAGGACACATCTTCTCTCTGATGTTGAGCATTGTAAAATTTTCTCTCAAGGTTTGTCACCCTTTCATTTAGATTTTTGAACTGGTAAGCTACAAACCTCTCAAAATTAGTTTTAGGAAGAAAATTGGTTCTGTCTTCATTTACAGCAGGTGTGCTACCTGAACTATAGACCAAGTCTTCTTCCCCTTTGAAGCACCACCTTCTCATTGTCTTTACTAACCCAAGAGACACAATAGTGTTTCGGTTAACCACATTTGTGCAGTTACATGAGCATTTCTTGCATATACTCACACCTTTCACCTTTGACCGAATATCACCATTCACAATTTCAGAATTGTGGTAGAACACCATAACTAGATCAGGGTACCAATCACCCTTCATTTGAATCAATGTAGAGAGTTCTTGAGTTTCCAGCCATCCCGGAAAGAGAAAGCCTTCTCTTTCGAACAAACTTAAGTTTAGATACTTAGGGGGAATAACAATCTTGTTTCTTCCATCCAAAAATCTTATTCTTGTCTCATCATCACTGATCCAGCCTGAGGGATCAGGATCTCTGGCAGTTACCACTGCTTTTCCTCTCCTTTCACCTGAGCGAAGATTAGAGGATGCTATATGATATTGAACTCTTGAACACTCTTCTTCTGTTCTAGGGTTATGAAGATTACACAAACAGAACACACTAAATGAAAACACATTCAATCAGGCCTATTTAAGTTTTTCAAAATAGTAAAGCCCAAAACAGAGATTATTAATCGGTTTCATTAAAGACATAGTTGACTTGTGGTTGACAGAGTATTACCAAACATAGAGAAACACATTCGCAGATTATAATGGACTCAATTCATAACATAATCGATTAAATTTTGCTCAACTATATTTTCAAAGAATTCAGTCAATCAAACAACACACATCAAACATGCATATAATAGTCAATCATACAAATGGTTATGATGCATGATGCATAAGAAATTTGTTCTAGTTACCTATGTCCAATAGTATTGCAGAAAAAACAAGCATTTGTAATAGGCTTACTGAGATCAATAAACTTCTTTCAATTAATCCTATTACTCTTTGCTTTGTAGCCAATACCTTGCCTATTAATTGCTCTTCCACATGATCTTAACACAACATCAAAATTTTCTTTACCTTGTGTAAATTTAGCTAACGTGCTAGTTAAATAATCAATTTTCTCAATGTGTACATGATAATTATCACATTCTTTCTCAACAATTTGTATTTCGGTCTTAACTGTCTTTGTAGATTTTAAAGCAATTTCAAGATATTTTTCAAGCTTTTCATTATCCTCTACTAGATTATCAATTCTATATTCACAATCTCTTCTCTCAAAGGATAATTGATTTACCTTATACTTGAGTCGCATGGCCTCTGCATGTATTTCCTGAAATGCATCCAACAACATGTGATACTTGATCTCTATTGGTTCATTATCAAATTCACTATCACTGTCATCATCAGAGTGTGCAGATCCTGCCATGAAACATAAATTTGACTCCTCTTCAATGCTACAATCATCATCACTTGAAGAGTCTCCATCACTGTTTTCCTAGGCAATATATGCTTTCCTTTGCTTTCTGTTCTTGTCCTGAGGATACTTAGTGAATTCTTTCTGCTTGTTCTTCAAGTCTGGACTTTCAAGCTTGATATGACCATCCTTTCCACATTCATAACATTGTACCGCATTGCTTCTTGAACTCTTCTTTCCTCCTTTTGAAAAGCCTGCATTGTTAGTTGCAAAATTTTTATTCTTCATGAATTTGATAAATTTTCTCACCATCATATTCATGATTTCCTTTTTTGGTACTTCTGCATCTGATTTAGCTTCAGAATCAGCCTTCTTGGAGGATTTCTTGCTTGTGGCTTTTAGAGCAATCAATTTCTTTTCTTCAATTTCTTCTTCCTCTTTCAGCCTTCCAAGTTCCAGTTCATGCTCCCTGAGCTTGCCAAACATGGTTGCCATATTCATGTTAGTCAAATCTCTTGATTCAGATATGGATGTTACCTTTGGCTGCCAACTCCTGTTGAGACTTTTC
The DNA here is from genome assembly GCF_016808095.1 of Vigna angularis. Taxonomy (NCBI): domain Eukaryota; kingdom Viridiplantae; phylum Streptophyta; class Magnoliopsida; order Fabales; family Fabaceae; genus Vigna; species Vigna angularis. The sequence continues at coordinate 10,171,730 of NC_068975.1, read as the reverse complement.
AGAATCTTTATGTTGATCTCCTCTTTATAAAACTCTTTACCAAGAGCCATGAGATGATTTACTATGTGTGTAAATCTTTTTTGCACTTTATAAATTGTCTCACCAGCCTTCATTTTGAATAATTCATACTCTTGTACAATGGAGTTTTTCCTGGCACGTTTCACTTTGTTTGTGCCTTCATGCGTCACCTCAAGAACCTCCCACATTTCCTTGGCAGTCTTGCATTGTGATATCCTGAAAAATTCATCCATTGAGTAGCGCAGAAGCAATTACATTTCTAGCTTTAACATCATATTGTGCTCTACGGTTCTCATCCTGAGTCCACTCAGAAAAGTTTTTCAAAACAGTTTTTCCATTCACAATTTGAGTGGGTTTGATCGAAACCCATTTAGGGCATTGCATTCAAAGGAGTATCAACTTAATCTAAGGCTAGGAAAGGGAAGTTGAAGAAGAACTTTTAAAGGTTCTTTCTTGATTTTCTTTCTCTATGTCTTAGAAGGATTCCTCTTTTAATACTATATGGTTGTTTTTTTTGTAGGATACAATAAAGGCAAGAACCATGGCCAACCAATCACATTTGGGAAAAGTACTCTTCAAGGAATCAACATCAGGGCGCTCAAGCGCTCCAGCTCACGTGCGCTCCAGCGCCCTCAGACAGGGGGCTCTAGCGCCAGCGAAGCAGCCTAAAGCACATTTTGGCAGCACTGTCCATGTGACCCAGCATGCTTCTCGTGACCCAATTGACTTGGCCTCCAAGCTCATTTTTTATTATGAATTTTGGAGGGAAATTAGCTCAGAATTGAGGCCCTTCTTCACCTATAAATAAGAAGGCCTCCCCTTTGTAATTCTCACTTTTGGATGTAATGAAATGTTGCATAATTGCTTGCTCAGCCTCTTATATCCCTTAGTCACCTCTGAATTTCGAATTCAGATACTCTCCTCTAGCTTCCTTCCTTAGTAGGAAGGCTTTCTAAGCTTAGAGGCTCCAAACACACACCATACTTTCATTTACACTTTTATCAAACACCTTACATGCACCAACCTTCATTGCTTCATTCTTCATTCCGCTACCACTTTGATTTGAGGAAAGTTGTCCTAGTGTGATGCTTGGACGTTCTTCCATCATGTGGTATCATGAGCTTAGGTAGTCCACGCACTAAGAGCTAAGCTATTTCATCCATTTTCTATTCCAATTCTGTTTAAGTTTTTGCATTCTGTCCAGTTTTTGTTCCAGCATTGTTTCCATTTTTTTTGGTTCTGTTGTTCTTAATTTGGTGTGTTTAATCATTGTTCAATGTGCTTCCATTTTGTTATCATGTTTATCCTTTATTTTAAACGGTGAATTTTCTTTGTTTGAGTCATTTCCTTCTTTAATTTTCAATTTCAGTGTTGTCTTGGTCATGTGCAAGTGAATATTGCAGTTTTAATTTCTATCACTGCTTTTGTATTCTTTTCTGCTGGTTTAATTCATTTTGCTTGAGTTCAAGTGCTAGATAAGCCATATATCAACCAATAAAGGCAATGAGAATTTGTTTTAGCCTTGGTGATACAAGCTAAAGCACTAGAAATCCATTTTGATTTCAAATTTGTGTTGAAGTCTGCTGCAGAATTTCAATTATGTTTTTAAATCATGAATCTGTTTTCCAGTTGATTTCTTTTTATTCTGGTGCTTTATACAAATTTGGTTGATGATATTGAATGACGCTAAAAGTGTAGCAGACCATTACAAGCAATGAAATGCAATTTGCATAGCTTGGTTGCTCACAATTAATAACATTCCACTATTTCAACTTTTAATCCAAGCTTTTCACCATGCTAAGTTTCTTTGAATTGTCCAATCTGAGTTTGGTCATGCTAAGCATCTCAATTATAGCTTAATTCCATAGAGTAACATCATCTTGAGTCATTTTCTTTGTTGTCCATTCTTGATTCCTTGAAATCTGATTTCTAATGGTATTTTTTGTGGATTTTTGCTTCATAAATAGGCTATAGCAAGGGTGAATTGTTGAATCTTGCTATTTCTGTGCATTTACAACGCTTTAGTAAGTTTAAATTGTCATTTCAAAGTTTTTTGCACTGTTCATTTGGTCATTTTCCAGCCTATATACAGATTTGACTTTTAAACCTTCAAATTATGCTTTAAATGGAAGTGAACCAGTGATTTTGCATTGAAGTCTGTTTCTGATTGATTTAACAGTTTGCACATGCTTAAATTCATTATACAAAGTTGTTTGAAGAAGCAATTCAACTGTTGAATCACTTCCACACAGTCACTAATACAAAAATCGCGTACAACGTCGAATATTTTGGGCTTTTAACGGCGAATTCGCGAACGACATCATATCAGGAGACATTAAATTGATGTCGAATTTTGTCAGTATACGACGTTAACTTAACGTCGAATTTTGTCAATATTCGATGTTAATCAATTTTTTTTATTTTTTTTAATTAATTGTGATCCTTTTTAACAACTATACGAGATCTGAAAAGCAGAAAAACAACAAATTTCAAGTTTTTGGTATTTTATAAAGCATGAACTTTGATCAACAACAAACAACAATAACCAACAAAAAACAAGTTCAATCAAACAACAACAAACAAGTTCAACCAAACAACAACGACAAATAAGTTCAACCAAACAACAACCATAAACAAGTTAAAAAAAAACAACATACAAATTCAAGAAATAAGTCCTTCAAAACGAAAACGAAAACTAACCTTCAAAAGGTGGGTTCATCGGAATAAAGTGTCCTCACCCATGAGAGAGAAAGCATAATGCATCTATGAAGGACAAGAACACGAAAATAATCGGTTAAAACAAACGAAAATCATACATAAAGTAGTTAATTAACATGCAATTATATCAAATGAAAGAAAGATTACCTGTGATGGTCATCAAACTTCGTTCGAGAAAAGTTTGAGAAGAGAAGAGGGTCTCGCGCGCTAAGATAAAGTGAATGAATTTTCAATCTCCCGCTCAATTTTTTTATTGAATTCACTAACATTTTAACGTCTAACGCTACGACATTCAATGTTTTATATCTTTTTACGTCGAATTACAATTATAAACGACGTTTAATAATTGCATTTATTTAAAAAAATGCCACCGGTCATTTTTAACGTTGACTATTTAGTTTTTGGACGTTAAACGCGTGACGTTATACGTTGTTTTTGCACTAGTGAGTTTTGGGTTTAAAACCATAAAATCAATCCAATTTTTCTAGTGCAGAGTTGAAAACTGATTCTATTTTGATGAATGTGCTTTGAAATCCAATTTGGCTTGCAGCAATACCTGGTTCAGTGATTTAAAATAGAATTAAATGGTTAAAAGAAGCAAAGCAAAGTGTTAAAAGGGATTATGAACCGTGCAGCCCAGTCAAAACCCAAAAACACAAAATCTGGGTTTCTTTGAGGTATTTCATCGAACACCTTCTGTTTTTATCAAACAGTTTCGTGGTAACTGTCTTTTAACCTGCATTTTGAGTTTTCTTGCTTTCTTAATCTGTTCTAGAACCCTTCTTAGGATCCCTTTTGTGTGCCTCCTTCATTTCTACACATTTTTCATTGCTTAAGATTTTTGGCTTCTTAAGTGTCAATTCTAGAACCACTTTTTGGTGCAAAAATCTGGTGCAGTGACTATTTTGTGTGGTGATTGTGTTGGCTGATTTCAATGGTGTTGTGAAGTCCAATTGGAGCATTCAAGTTGTAGAACCCTTTCCCTACCAAGGTAGCATCTTAGGAAGTGGAGAGGAACCTAAATTTTAGAATTCAAGTGTGTTGTCCAGCAAGCATAAGTTTCACTTTTCAGTAGCTTAAAACACTTAAATTTTGGCAACTTCACTAGCCAGATTTTGAGATACAAACCAAACAGTTGAGTGATGGTGAGATTGAGTATTTATCATCCAAAAGAAATGTGTTAGTGGAGTGAAAATACCACACTTTGAGTTTTGAACCTACAGTTCACACTTACCTGCAGTTGTGAGATTTGTGCTGAATAATAACAACAACCTCCATTGAGAGAGAATTCAAATTGTTGGCTAACAATTTTTACTGAATGTTCTTTGTGTAGAGTTAAGATTTGGCTTGACCAAGGAATTGCAAACTGTGATTGATTGAATCCGTGGTGCTAACACTGTTTTTAATTGACCCTGCATTCATCATAGTTAATTCATTGCTGGCTGAAATTCATTGAAAATAATAATAGCCATGAATGATTATGTTTGGATTCTGCATTAAGTTCTGATTTTAGCCAATATTCTTTCTTTGTTGAACTGTTATTACTCTTTATTTGAAAAGACAATTTTTACAAGTGCACATGTTCATATTTGAGTACAACTCATATAGTCAAATTAATTTTTGAAGCAAAATTGAGTAAATTGGTGTTGATTTGTTCATTTGAGAAACATTTTGGATTTGTATAGCTAGTCAAAATGCAGATTTCATCCAACACTGTTTTGACCAGTTTGGTTCTTCCTCTCTAGTTGTTCACTCCAATAACGTTGGCCAATTGATTCACTAATATTTTGCTGAGTTTGGAAATTGGAAATTGGAAGCTCACATGGCTGTTAATTAGTGCTAGAATTGGACAACTTCAAACCTCAAAAATCACAACAGGAGTGCTTATTTCATTCTGCAGCACTTGCATTTGACAACAAAGTCAGTGAACCGTGGAAAGCATTGAACCATTGGCTGTAGCAGTGGAAACTGGATGAACACCAACCTTGTAGATGTTGTTTGATGAGAATTGGATAGCTTGTGCAGTACATTACCAATTTAGAGCAAATTGAATCTATTCTCCACATCAACTATGCCAAGCCGAGAGCAAAGGGAAGAATCTTAATTTTGTTGTGCAACTTTATGGTAATATGATTGACTGTATACTGACTTTGGTGTACATCATTTGTGCAGTTTTGAAAATCAAAGGAGAATCTTTTAAGTTGCAGCAAGAAAACTAAGAAAGGAAGAGTTGAAACCACAAGCTAGAAGACTCCAAAAGTAGTCCAACACATGGATTTGAAAAAAAAGAAATAGAGTGTGGCAGCAGCTGTTCTTAGTTTCCTTTGTAATTGTATTTTTTTACTTGTAATATGTTTGTTGTGTTAATTTCTTCTTTGTAAAAGGTCATTAAGACTAAGTGTGTTTGGAAGAGTCCTTGGTGCTCTCTCCAATCTTGGGAATTTTCTTTGCTTACTTTGATAGTAGACGGTGAGTGTGTCTTGTTAGGCAAAGGTATAAGCCTCACCTAGGATTTCGTTTGTTTTATTTTCATGCTCTAGGATTTTGTTCCAATAGAAGTATAGGTGTTTTATCTTTCATTTAGATTGTTTGAGTCCATTTTTAAATTCAATAGTGAATCTTACTTTGAAAATGGTCAAGTAAGTAACCTTATACATTATGGCTAGGTAAGACTTGGTATTTAAGCGGCCTTTGGCTCACCTCTCTTACCTGGGAATTGTCTCTAGGTAAAATCTTAAACCTTTTCAAACTAAGAATCCACTTTTGAAATTAAAAAGATGAATGAGGAAACCATGATCACCAAGCGAGAAATAGAAATGAGTGAGCTTAGGAACTTGTTTGTCATATACATGAAAAATCAAAATGAGGGTGAACAAAAAGAAAGAAGGAAGGATGAAAGGTACAACCAAGTTAGGAAAGATATTCCATTTTTTTGGTAAAGACATTAGTGCTTTAACGTAGTTAGCTTTAGAAAGAAAAATTGATAAAATACATCCTTTTCTTGCTAAAGATAGTGAATCCTTTGTTCTTAACATGTATCTTTCTAGATTAGAAGAACATGAAAGTGAGTGGTGGAATCATAGGCAATATAATGTCAAGAAAGGTAGAAAATCCTCCATTCATGATTAGTATGAACTAAGAGCTTGCATGAGAAGAAATTTTGTTCCTCCTTCAGCCAAGAGAGACCTAGAATTAATGAGACACCTAGGGAAAAACATTTATGAAAGGTATAGATGGTTTCTCTAGTAGGAAAATTGAATTTAAAGAAAAACTTGAGAAACTATTGGATAAGAGAAGAAAGAGAGAGACTAGAGCCAATTTCTTTTAATTTTTGGCTAAAAACAAGTGAGTTTAGGTTAATATTTTTTTTTTTTGGATTTGCACCAAAGTTGGGACAATTTTTAGGTATAGTTTTGTTAACCCTCGACAAGTGTAACCGAATAGTATCAAGTAATAATAAATGGTAATACCAAGTATCGTTTCCCAAAGGACTCACGGCCTAAACAGTTATGTGATTTGTTGATTATCTTAGACTTGTAACCGAAAATATTGTTGTTGAACTATGCAAAAATAGACATGAATGCAAGGTTTTGATCAATGGACTTGAACAATGCAAACACAATTGATGGATAGTATGAATGATTATGTTGTTGGGTGATGAAAAATTTATGAACACCGAAAAACGGCGCCAAAAACTTGTTTAACCCTCGGCAAGTGTGACCGAATCGTATCAAGTAATAAACTCGGTAAGACCAAGTATCGTTCTCCCAAAGGACTCATGGCCTAGTTAGTTATATGATTTGTTGATTATTTAAGACTTGTGAACAATTGATTGTAGGTTTTAAATGCAAAAGACAATAATTAAACATGTATGCATGAATTTGATCAATGGAAAAGAGGAAATCAAACACTTTAATGAATTAGATGGATGAGTATATTGTTGGGGTAATCAATTTCATCTTATCCACTCTCATATACTTTAGGAATTCATCATTCTTTTCATCAATGTTAATGCCACTCTCTAAATCACCTTGCAAGAAGGCCTATCCTTAATTACGAGTTCATACAATTCCTAGCATCCCTAATAATTAATTCTAAAGTGCAGAAGCTTAACGACAACCAACCCTCATATTCCTATGTCTAGGCAATATGCTATTGGGAGAAATTCCTCGGATCTAGATTTCCCCGTACGTTCCCATATCGACAAAATCAATAATCATGGCATTGAATGAGTTAAACAATGCAAGCTTTAAGCAAAGAGGAGAAACCCTAACTAATGATGAAAGAAAGCATGTATCTTAATATAAGATGTTAAAACATTAATTCCATATATGAGAGTTTCACATGACTACATTGATTCCCCAACAACAATACAAGGTTTAGTTCACCATATTCATGGTGAAACTAGATGAACAATAATGAAAGAATGAAAGATAAAACCCTAGAAAGATGAGAAGGTAGCCTAAGCATCCAAGATCTTCCTCCAAGGGGTGGAAAGGTGTGTGTTTGCTTCGTCTCCAACCAAAGATACAAACCCTAGGAAGTCCTAAAGCTTATATATTATTCATAATATTACAGAAAAGTGGGCCTAAGCCCAAAATACCACCGCTCAGCGGTACTAGAGCAAAGTCAATTTCCCCTCAGCTGCATTTTCACCCCTCAGCAGAGCCAACGGGTGTTCCTGAGTCCCGCTCAATGGTAAACTGCCGCTGAGCGGTACTTGCGGCTTCTCCTTTTGCACTATTTTAGTTCTTTTCTAATTCCATTTCTATCCTTCTTCACTTTTTTCACCAAATTCACATTAAAACCTGCATAAAACACTGAAATCAAGCATAAACCTGTCCAACTCTCTTATTTCCAAAAATATGAACAAAAGCATGATTCCAAGCTAGTTTCTAAGTGTTAAAGGTTGCTTTTAGTATCAATTTTAAGCATGAAAATAACAGTTTTTCAACTCTTATCACAACCCCAAACTTAGAACTTTGCTTGTCCTCAAGCAAACAAGATGTAACTCAATCTTCTACCAATCAATACAATGGTTTACTCCATTCAAAAATCCTCTTTTCAAGATAAGTAAAAATTTCAATTAAGCTCATGACAAAGACTTCAATCAAGACATACGCATGCTTTAGTGTACAAAGTCACTTAATATCCAACAAATGCTATTTTTCATGAATGATCAATCAACTAAGCATGAATGTTCATGTGCTCATGAAATATTTCCTCACTAAGTAAAGTGTTTCACTCAAATACAAGTGTATAAGAGGTAATCACTCATTCGCTCTACTATCACAATGTTACATGAATTGACTTTGCCTTTCATTTAACCACAATCAAATAAATTCACAAGCATGCATCCTCACAAGGACTTTTCAATGGCTTATAATGTGGCTGGGCTAACAAGAAATTTGGTTTTTCTAGATCACAAAACCCTTGAGTTAAGAGAATCATATAAACACAATCATTCTTACTTTTCCCCAACTTTCTTTTGCATTGAGCTTTGCTTTTTCTTTTCTTTTCTTTCTCTTTTTCTTTCTTCTTTTCACATACTTAATTCTTAGCTCTTAGCTCAATGCTTTCAATTTCCCTTTCTATTTTCCAACAACCCTAGCCTTGAACATTTGTCAATACCACAAAATATTTTCTAGTTAACTCAAGGTAAAGCTTTTCAACAAGGGTTTTGAAATCAAGTTCAAGGCTAGGGGTTCAAAGGATAGAACACATAGTGTTCTCTTTTAGTGGCTCATTTCATGAAATTGGCTAATACAAGGGTTACCAACAAATGGCCTTGATCATATGATGCAAACAAGCTAGTAATTCAATCATAGAAAACCTGGGCAAAGTCATTCATGCTTTCAAAGTAATAGCACTCAATCACAAAAACTCTAGAGCTCAAAACCTCACATATAAGCTCATTCACATTTGACATACACATCCTGCTTAATATCACAATCACAATCACAACATCATGCATTTGCTCACAAAGCTTGTGAACCACCTGTATAAGCATATAGTGCACATCTTAACATCAATCAATCATCAAAGCATTATCAAGCATTACTTATCAAACAACAATCATATGCAAACCATCATAACAGACAAAGTTTCCAATTGAGTACATCAAACCCTATTCTTAAAACACAAGTAAATAAGTTCAGAACATAAAACAAAAACATAAGTCCTGCTTTAGTTATGATAGCATTCATCAGTAAATGCTATCTCAGCTCCTTATCAATCTGAGTTGTCATCTATATCCTCCTCTTCTTCCTCATCTTCAGCATCCTCAAATGCATCATCCTCATCATCATCAACATCATCTTCATCCATCTCCATAGCTGAAGCTTCAGCTGCTTCAACTCTGTCTCCTTGTACCTGCTCTTCTGGCCAGGCTACCACATTATGAAACTCCTCCATAGTCCACCTGTGTGCTAGAGGTGTATCATACATTCCAACAATCATCTAAGTAGTGGCCACCTGCCCTCTGTGGATAGACTGTAACTGTGCACCTATAAGAGACATGTACATGTCCCTCATCTGGAAAGGTTGTGCTTCATGTGTCTCAGCAGATGCCTGACTTTGTGCTTGCCCTCTTTCTCTGCGAGTACGGCGTGGTGGAACTGGCTGAGCTGCCTCCTCACCTCCACAGTATTGTCTGTAATAGGCCTCATCAATTGTTTTCCTTGGCCTTTCAAATGGTGGAGCAGAAGTATCCACCCCAGCTATCTTGCAGAGGTGTGTAATCAAAGAAGGATGTCCTAAGGGTGCTTTGCTGTTTGTTGTGTTGGCACACACCCATATCTCATCAGCTATTACCTGTCCAATATTGACATTCAAGTTCCTGATTGCACAGTAAAGGAGGAGTGCCCTGCTAAGAGTGATGTCTGACACATGAGAACATGGCTGAATGTTGGCATGAGAAAATGTCATCCAATACTTTGCAAGGGGAGTCAAATCAGTCCTCCTAATGTTTACCACAGAGCCAGTTCTATTCCTCTAAAAATGTCCTCCAGGTACACATAAAACTCTCTCCACATCATCAAAATCAATGCCTTCTTTCATACACATAGCAAACTGGCATTGCTCACCAGCCCACACAATACCCAAGAAGTTGTTGATGGAATCAGGATCATACCTAATAGCATGACCTCTGACATAGCCTAGGTAATTCTCAGCTGGATAATCACCAATCTTCCTTGCATTGGCGTAGAATTCTTTCACCACAGCTATATTGGCAGGTGTAGGGTATGTGGCTAGCTTTCCCCAATCATTTCCCAACAATTGCTCTCCAAATTGAGGAGCAAAGTTAGGTATCATTCCAACCTTCCTCTCCATAAGGAGTCTCCTATCTTGGACCACCTTAAAGTGCTTCTCATGTTTGCGAGATAGGAACCTACTAGAATGGGGTTGTTCTGGTTCCTTTTCTTTTCTTTTGGAAGCCATGGTCTTCATTCTTTTGCCTGAAGAGGATGTCATTCCTACATCAAACACAGATTACAAAACCACAAAACCTGTTGTTAATCATTAGTAAACCATAAACAACACCTTATTTCGAAGCTAAACCACCGCTGAGGGTCAAAATCACCCCTCAGTGCCACCAGTGCAGTAATCCAGTACACAACTCAGCAAAAAGAACATATCTGTCAGAGTGCCGCTCAGTGGCAATTTACCCCTGAGCGGTGTCTCTGCAGATTTTTGAAAAATGCGCTTTTAACCTCTCCTACCTCCACCCACATGCAATTTTCAGTCTTCCAGATCAAAATCATTCAGTTCAATCGGTTCAAACATCAATTAAATCATTAAATCATGCATAGAAATCAAAACCTCTAAAAATTCATGCTTCAACAATCAAATTCAAACTCAAGAACCCCAAAATGAAAAATGCTTGACTTACTTGGGTGAAGATGCTAGATGAATGGAGAATGCTTTCAAGCTATGAAGAATAATGATGCTCTCTTCCAACCCTAAACTTAGATGGAAAACTAGTGAGAAAGTGAGTGGAAGGGAGATTCTCTCAAGAGGGATGAGGGAAAAATTGTAAAGAACCTTTGAAAAGTATGTAGGAGTGTGTGTGCAGAGAGGAATATGAAAATAGAGGCCAAAGAATGACTTAGGGTATAAAAATACCCTAATGGGCTCGGGTTCCGCTAAGGAGCAATCCTAAGCCCAACCTGCGATACCACCGCTCAGCGGTAGTTTGCCGCTCAGTGGCACTTTCGTGATGTGCTTTTTTTCTTCCTAGCTTGACCTAGGTGCCTTCTACTCATACCCCTCACTTGCTCCCTGCAATTAAGGTCTCAGATCACTCAAACATTCAATCCTTATCATGCAACTAAAGCATTATCAAAACAAACAATACAAATAAAATCAATCAACTAGGTTGCCTCCCAGGTAGCGCTTGTTTAACGTCACGAGCCTGACCCAAACTCCTCCAGCACCCTTCAGTAGATGCAAATCTTTCTTACCAACACCCATCAGTAGGTGTATACAAACATAGTATCCTTCAGTAGATACTCTTTCGCCTAACATCCATCAGTAGATGTAAACCCTGTAACAAACTTATAACAAAAACAAAAATACCCAAAAGTTCAAAATTACATCACCAAACCAAAAATTAAAAGTTCTTAAATCACTGGGTTGCCTCCCAGCAAGCGCTCTTTTAACGTCACTAGCTTGATCCAATAAAACTCAAGTTCTTTCTTCTTTTTCTTCTTTCTACTGAACTTCTTCAGCAATTTGATAAAACCAGGAACATGTTGCAGTGTCTCAATCAGAGGAACTTTAATCTCCAATTTCTTGAAGATTTCCATAAAGCACTTAAATTTCTTTTCCTTCCTATGATACTTCTTTAGATGAGGATGGGGTTTTTCATATGATTCCTTCTTCTTTCCTCTCATCTTCTTTTTCTTACTTTTCCTCTCCCTAAATTTTCTCCTTTTCTTTTCTCTTAATTTTTTCTTCCCTTCTCTTTTTCTTCTCAACTTCTTTATTTTCACACAAATTTTCTTTCTCTCTTCTCTCTCCTTTCTCTTTTCTCTCTTCTTTTTCTTTTTCTCTTTTTTCTCTCTCTTCTTTTTCTTCCTCTCCTTTTTCTTTCTCTCTCTCTAACTCAACTGTTTCATTATTTTTACTCTCCAACACTTTACATTCTTCCCTAGGGTTAACCTCAGTATTAGTCCCAAAATTTTTGTCAGGCCTTTCTTCCAACTGCTTGGTAATCTGACCCATTTGAATCTCCAAGTTCTTAATAGCAACATCAGTGCTCTTTTGAGAAGATTCAGTTTTCTGTATAAATTGCTGAAGAGTTTCTTCCATCCTTATTGATCTTTCATTAAGTATAGAAATCTATTGCCATAAGGTTGGTTGTTGTTGTTGCTTGTTAAATTGCCCAGTTTGTCCAGCTTTCCCACTTTGTCCAGCTTGCCCACTTTGTCCTTGAACAATGCTTGGGTGTGGTTTCCTCCCTTGATTGAAATTCCCCTGACGGTATGGAAATTGATTGGCCATGAAGTTAACATCCTCTAAAGCTTCTGCTGGAAAGGCGCATTGACCATTGATATGGTCACCTCCACATAATTCACACAACTGTGATTGAACCTGTGCAACAGTCTTTAACTCTTTTGGCAATTGTGCAAGTGTTTTTGTGAGAGTCTCTAGTTGTTGAGTTAGTATCTTATTCTGTGCTAGCAAGGCGTCATGGGATTGCAACTGTAGAACTCTTTTTTGTTGAATAGGAGCTCCTCTTTCACTGTTCAGCTCATTATCACTAGTAGCCATGTTTTCAATTATTTCCGTGGCTTCCTTTGGAGTCTTCCATTTGATATTGCCTCCAGCTGAGGCATCAAGCATCATCTTGGTTTGTGAACCAAGACCTCCAAGGAAGATTAAGACTACTTCCACTTCGTCAAAACCATGCGTGGGAGTTTTTCTTAGTAAGCTTTTATATATGTCCCATGCATGACCTAGTGATTCCTCCATGCCTTGCCTGAAAGATGAAATCTCTTGCTTTCCTTTATTTACCTTTGATTGTGGAAAGTATTTGTTTAGGAACTTTGTCACCACTGCTTCCCACTCTATAAAGCTTCCTTCTGGAAAAGAGTTCAACCAAAGCTTAGCGTTGCCTCCTAATGAGAATGGAAACAGGCTAAGTTTGATTGCTTCGTCCGACACCCCATTTATCTTTACTGTGTTGCAAATCTCGTTAAACGTCGTGAGGTGCTCATATGGGCTTTCGTGAGACAACCCATTAAATTGGTTACTCTTAACCAGTTGGATTAATGCTGGTTTCACCTCCATATTAGCCGCATTTACTCTCGGTCTTACTATGCTATTGAAATGTTGAGGTCCAGCTACATTAGTATAATCAGCAAGAGTTCGTCTGATATTATTATTCTCCATCTCCTCACTGCTATGGTCAGAACTTTGTGGTGATGGTTGTAACAGAGTTTCCGGAGAAGGAAAAAGTTCTCTAGATGTACGAATTCTTCTCCTCCGTCTACTCTCGTTTAAACCTTCAAGAAGAGGTTCTGCAGTTTTCTTACTCCTAGTTCGGATTGCTTCCTGCATACACAAGAAAACAAATCCCTAAAAGAATTGGATAGCACAAAAAGATATAAAAGAAGAAATAAGATCAGAGATAAGAAGATAAAATAAAAACAGAAAAAATAAAAACAGAAAAATAAAAACAAAAAAAATAAAAACAGAAAAATAAAATAAAATAAAAACCGAAAAATAAATAAAATAAAATAAAATAAAATAAAAACAGAAAAATAAAAAGAGAAAATAAAAACAGAAATTCAAATTTCGAAATTCAAAATTCAAGTCAAAGATAATCAATAATCACACAAATGAACTCGTTAAACCACGAGTCCCCGGCAACGGCACCAAAAACTTGATGACAAATTTATGAACACCGAAAAACGGCGCCAAAAACTTGTTTAACCCTCGGCAACTGTGACCGAATCGTATCAAGTAATAAACTCGGTAAGACCAAGTATCGTTCTCCCAAAGGACTCACGGCCTAGTTAGTTATATGATTTGTTGATTATTTAAGACTTGTGAACAATTGATTGTAGGTTTTAAATGCAAAAGACAATAATTAAACATATATGCATGAATTTGATCAATGGAAAAGAGGAAATCAAACACTTTAATGAATTAGATGGATGAGTATGTTGTTGGGGTAATCAATTTCATCTTATCCACTCTCATATACTTTAGGAATTCATCATTCTTTTCATCAATGTTAATGATACTCTCTAAATCACCTT